>NW_019725836.1:526567-553740 GCF_002891405.2 Cryptotermes secundus | reverse complement strand
GTCTGCTTTTACCGGTTCTCACGGTCTCTTCGCTTGCAGATTTCTTATATTTTTTCTTCTACCCTGAAGATGGAGGCGATACGTTCCTCCGAAACGTCGGTTAACACCACATATACACGGTGCCAAATCCCAGAAGACTGCTTTCTTCAAGGAACTTTCGTGTTAGTAATCTGCGAATTCTTATATGCAGATTCAGTCTGCTATGATTAGACAGGCTACTATTCATGTTTTGCTCCTTATTAACTTGTCATAAGTAATGGTCTGACCAAAAGTCAACGGCATGCGGGGAACTAAGTTACCCATTTCCTAAAGCATAAAAGACCGCCGTAGGTCGCGGTGCAAGGGCCGAGAAGGCCTACCCCTCATACATTCATTCAATCATACCCATTTCCTACTCTAAAAGAACAATGGGAAATTACACGTAATTATATCTCGCAACATCATAACACCCAGGCTTCTGGGGCTCACAAATAGCAGGGGCAGTGGATACTTAGATATTTTTCTCCGGGTATGAAACGACTGGAGCATTAAGCTAATAAATCATTTCCATCTAGTGCAAAGATTAATGATATGTGGAGCTTTATCTCCAGTATAAACATCGTCCACAACATCACTTGTCATTTAGATCCGTTATATTACTTTTCCATTTATGTCTAGGTTTTCCAGGTAGGATCTTCATTTAAGATTTTCCGACTTAAATTGCCTATTGCATTTGTAATATTTCCTGTGCCTCACATATACCTCGCCCAACTCATTCTCGTAGATTCATACACACATACATACACAGCTCTGGAAATGAATGTACACACGCGATGTGTTCGTGTCTTTGACCGAGGATATTCATCGGATGAAGGACAGGCCTCATTCCGCGTTCTTTCTCTCTCAGTCTGTGAAATTAATTGCTTAACAGATGACCGTCGCCGGACGCGTTAGCAATTCAACTGACACAGCTCCAGAGGAGCAGTAACATCGAGTGCAACCGACCAGCATATGTATTCCGTACTCCGCAGAACCCACACAGACGGCTGCCATTGACAGGTGCGGTAGTTGCACTTTTGTTCCACAGAGGTTACCATTCATCATGCAAGCTAGTGACATATCGTGTCCACTGCCTCTCGGAGCTTAAATCCAGGTTGACTTTCGTCTTATTGTTAGTTTGCCTTATTCTCTCCATGAGAATCATTGATAATTAATTTGTTATCCATGTAATAGATTTCTGAGGAATGCGGCTACCTACATCTGGGTTAAGAACCGAGCAGACTGGCTTTCGGGACGTGCTCCTTTCGAATATCGGCAGGAACATCAGCTATCTTGACTGATATTGTTTTTAGGCACCATCCATCGTCCTGTCCTTTTCTAGAAACATCGTAATATTTATTTTTCAATACACAACGTTTCAGAGACTGGATTCTGTCTCCGTCTTCAAGTAAACCCTACTCAGTTGGGCCCAATCGATAGAGCTAGTCCCTATATCCGGATCGGATAAATGAGTAGGTTTTACCTGAAGACGGAAACAGAATCTAGTCTCTGAAACGTTGTGTTTTGAAAAATAAAAAGGAAGGTTTTAGATAGAGACAGGACGATGGATAATATCCATAAACATAATATTTGTATTAATGTTCCATCGTCACAAACTTTTAGCTCTTATTTATCTTGACTACTTTTTCGTGGCTTTACTCGGTCCCTCCAGGCAAATATCGAGGTAGTGTCTCGAGCAGACCATGACCACTTCCTTCCAAATTCTTTCCAATTCATTGTTCATTTATCATCCTACCACCGGAAAATACAGAATTTTAAAGCGATGTAAGCAAACGACAAAAAGCAAAGAGGAAGCGATAAGAGGACTATGTCACATTTCATACTAACAATATTCTTATACTGTCCGGTATTGTCGATAAAACAGTCATTCATTTCTTCACCAACAAAACACCGCACTCCGAAATACGAACATTCACAATAAAATACCGACACTGGGCACTGTCCTCTGCCATCACAACTGAATTCAGATGGACTGCACTGTGTTATTACTCACCAGTATAAATTGAGTTCACCCAAACAGCCTTCATCCTTTAATGTATTCTCGCATATTATTTCTCCCTCAGTTTTCAATTGATCTAATCCTTCCAGCCGCACTAGGACCCTGGGTTCGACTCAGCCTCTAACAGGAATGAGTACCAGGGATCTTCCTGCAGGTAAAGGGCTGCCAGTCGGTCCGTAAGGCCGACAACCTCACCGCCATCTGTGAGCCGATTGTTTAGAAAATGTGGGAACCTCGACGTCTAACAACCCTGTGGGCCTCCCCAGCTTATTACATGGATAGCTTTACCTTTTTATTGTAAAAAATGTGGGCAATGTAGAAAAATGAAATTCTGAGGTAAGCGCGCAACTAGGCAGAAAACTGAATATTTTATTAGGCCCGTAGTGGGTGTAAGCGACACGGTTCAAATGTATACCCTTATTCATATTGTAACATGTTTTGCTACTGAAGACATCTTTCGGATTGTTAATTGGTTTATTTAACAACCTGCAAGTCGTAGCTACAATTAATTATGACAATGTTGCGGGTTTACACACTTTACAAATCCTACTCACAAATCTCTTCACAATATCACGATTCACTCGCTACAACTGAACTCGGTGACTACTACAATTCAACTGTCTTCGGCGGATGCTACATTTTAACTGAGTCCTTAGGAAGTGCAGTTCTCTTATAAACCCTCAGCCAGACAACGGAAAGCGCCTCGTTTCCCAGTTGCCATGTCGCCTGTTTACAGGTGTTGCTGGGCAACGCTGTCTAGAGTTGTTTCCTGCTGTGCAGTAACCGCGGCATCCCCCACTACGTCACTGTGGGAAGCGCTGCCACGTCACTGCGGGGGAGGGGGCGGAGCGCTAACCGGCCCGTCATCGTAGTAGCGGCAGGGCTCTTACGCCACCGCTAGCGGGGGAGGGGATGTCCTCCATAGCGCAATACGTCAAACTATTTATTGTTTATGGTAACAAATAATGAATCATTTCAGCTAGGCATGGGAAATTTCGGAGATCGATCATAAATACAGTTCATATTTTGTACGAAATTTCCTGGGTGTTCAAAGATGTAAACATGCCTTACTTACTTACTTACTTACTTATGGAGATGAGCCCTTCTTGAGTAGAAGCCAAATCTGCAGCTACTCAAGAATTTCCCAGCATTTTATGGAACCCGAAAATTCATTACCGTTCTTACAAGAGCCCTCCACTCGTCCCTATCCTGAGCCAGATCAATCCAATCCATACCATCCCATCCTATCTCCCCAAGATCCATTTTAATATTGTCCACNCACAGGCAAAATTATAGTTTTATATATTCTAATTTTTATGTTTTTGTACAGCAGACGAGAAAACAAAAGGTTTTGGACTGAATGTTAGCAAGTATTACCCGGGTTCACTCTCCTCTTAATTTCCTCCTGAATCAGGTTTCGATCTGTTATCGTTGTTCCCAAATATCTGAACTGTGTCACATTTTCAAAACATCTGTTTCCTATCTTTATATCATGATTTTGCCTTGCATTTTGGTGACGAGACAGCAGCATACTATACTTAGTTTTCTCTGTTTACAAACATGCCTACTGAGCAAATTTTGGGGTTTATATCTGACTCTCTGAATGGGCACCTGTACTCGTATTACTGAGATATGTGTTGTGTGGAGGGACACATATCACGAATTTGTATTATATACAAGCATATAATTCCTATTTGACTCTCAGTATATTCGGAAATATTTAAAGCAAATATACATCCGAAATTTTTGTTATACAGCTTTTTATGTGAAATAGGTTTGTTAAAATTTTACAATGACAAACATTGAAAATGAGAATTATAAATTTTAAACCTATCATCATTAAAAATTACTAAAGTAACCGAAAAGTACTTTTCAATTATATGTAACATTATCCTGCAGCAATACTCTGTCAAGCTGAAGGGTTTACACTCCTGAAAACAAAGAGTATATGGCAAAGCTGCTGCTGGCAACACCAAGGCGTTATGTACGTCTGGTATGTGAACCAGTTATTGAAGACTAAATCTTTCATTAAATACAAAAATATGTAAGCCTAATAATATTGGGCATACAACAAAGGTCATAAAATAAGCACCGAAACAGTTATCTGGAAACCAGAGAACAGATTTTGGATGCCGGAAGATTCCTCCTCTTCGAAAATTCCTTGGTATGGAAGCCACCGAATTATTTTGTTTTCGCGCTGTCAGAAATAAGAACCACAAATACGTAAAACAAAACACACGGCTGGCAAAACTAAGTACAAATGGAGCGCCGTGTATATTTTAAATTGGCGGTTGGCAAGGGATTGCTCTAATTGCGGTTTTCGACTGCTTACTGTACTTGAATTAGAAAGTATTTGGATCACTATCCATTTTCTGTGCCGAGAACTGAGTCCAGACCTCTAGAATAAGAAAAAATTTCCACTACAATAATTCAGATGCTGTTCATACCAAGAAAATTTAGTTGAGTGGTAGAATATACTTGTATAGCATCCATTCTAATGGCATCAGTTTCGATTTCGGCTAACACCAATCTTCTTATATTTTTTTTATGTTATTCTCAATTTCACTTTCTTAAATTCCGACTACTTTATCAGAAAGAGCCATAAAAACAATTGTCCCTTTATCAAAGCACGTTGCCTCAGTTTAATTTTAGTTCAAATCGGCCTCTACGTTAGAGGAAGCTCAAATAAACTTTCATTTCCTCAAAAGTAATTAATCAGGAAAATCAATAACCTTGAAGAAAGCAGTCTTCTGGGATTTGGCACCGTGTATATGTGGTGTTAACCGACGTTTCGGAGGAACGTATCGCCTCCATCTTCAGGGTAGAAGAAAAAATATAAGAAATCTGCAAGCGAAGAGACCGTGAGAAACGGTAATCGCTTGCAGATTTCCTATATTTTTTCTTCTACCCTGAAGATGGAGGCGATACGTTCCTCCGAAACGTCGGTTAACACCACATATACACGGTGCCAAATCCCAGAAGACTGCTTTCTTCATAGTCACCGCCGTGAAAGCCTCAAATCTTACATCAATAACCTTCATTCGAAAAAGTTGTTGATGTCTTGAACCTGTATCGAAATTCGGGGAAGCAACAACTCTCTGTGCACTGTGTGATTAGCTTAGCAACAAAATGTATGTGTCTGCACTGAATGAATTTCAGGGTCAATGGAGTATGCAAAATAGCCAAGATCGCGACTGGTAAATGTGTCTACTGTCTAGGGTCTGCTCAGTTCAAGGCCACTTTTATACTCTTGATGTAAAAAGCAATGGTGAAATGAGCGGTATGGGATGTGACGAATTACACTTTTTTTTCCACAGAACTGCAACAACCGCACAGATTAATCGGATTTCTATCTCCCTTCCGCTTGAAGGGAAGCTTGTACCCTAACCACAAGACAAACTGGGCACAATACCAAAATCGACAACCACAATTTATAGTATTAAACCACACATCCAATCACTTCAATAACCGGAACATTTACAATGTCATATGTGTGACAACTATCCTGACAATGGCAAGACCACATTCTACAAAATTTGATCAGAATTGGTCATACCCCGATAGACGGTGACAGAAGTGATTACGTTTCTAAGGCTTGCGGCTAGCCTATTAGCAAAGCGTTGGTTTCACGCAGTATGATTTGTCTACCGATGGGCCCACGTGAGATTTATGGAAGAATGCGAAATCATGACGTGTACATTTAATAATCACATTGTGCAGAAGGAATTATATCCGTATTCTTCGCATTAAAAAAAATAAAATTGTTCCTGTACTTATATTATTAAGCATTATGCCATGAAGACATATGGGGAAATTGAGGTATAGATCCACCATTCTTGATCTCGGCATCAAATAAAGGTGTCGTTAGTTTCACGCCCCAGCCGCTTTGCCCCTAGAGAAATCGCTCACGAGATCCACTGGATAGCAGGCTGGGTGGAACTCAGAGCCGGTTTGGCTTTGAGAAGAGAACTTTCCCTGCCGGAATTCTAACACCGGCCATCCAGTCAGTAGTCCGTCTCTATACTGAGATATTCCGACTCCATATACTTCGTACTGCTGAAGAGAAAAGCAGTGCAACAAAAGTAAGAAAGGGGAGTGGCATTCTGTAATTCCGGAAGTGATTCTATCTTAGATAAACTTATTAAAGAGGATTTAATTCAGCCGATACTCTTCACCGTATGTTTACAGGATTCAAGCTGGCACGAATTCCAGATTATAGCAATTACATTCAATGAATAAACATTCAATATCAAGGCTTCACTTTTCGCTCTTATTACATACACCATAAGAAAATTACGTGGTATATTTATCTATTTTTGGCTCTACAGCCAATTGTTAGACCTTAGCAGCTTTTGCAGTTTCCTGATCTTTGACGAAGTCGGTAGGATTCCTTGGACAGGGGATCAGGCCTTCGCAAGGCCGGTACCTGCACACAGGACAGTACAAATACAGAAGAAACGCACATAGACATTCATGCCTCAAGTTGGATTCGAACCCACGATCCCAATGTTTAAGTGGGCGAAGACAGTCCATTCCTTAGACAGCGCGGCCACTGTGATCGGCAAGAAAATTATATGGGATATATAAATTATAGTCTTACAGAATATATATATATATATATATATATATATATATACTCTTTAATACATGCTTCCAAGTTGTATTATAATGCATCACTACCTTAAAAGTATCACAAATCTAATTTCAGCACTCTCTAAACTCAGTCTAGACTTTTCTTCTTTTTGTCTCAAATGCCAAAATTTTTCTGAAGCAATGAAGATTCTCTTTTCATGTAGACTTCATATTATAACTGAAATATCAGTAGCACGTTTAATTAAATATATAATTTGTATGCAAACAAAAACATACTCCGTGGCCTGCAGTCCGCAAGCGAACTATACCGACCGATCGACCGCCGCTTTTCGGCGTAGTTAGTTCCAGATTTGGTGATAGAGGGTGTCACATGGTCAGCGCAACGGATCCTCACGGCCGTTAATCTCGGTTTTCTAGACCCGAGCCGCTATTTCCTTGAAATAGCTCCTCAGTTATCCTCACGAGGCTGATTGGATCCCGTTCCAGACCCAATACTTCTCATAAAATCTGGTGCCGGGAATCGAACCCGGGACCTCTGGATTTCTAGGCAGGAACTCTGATCACTAGACCACAGAGGAGGTCTATAATTTGTCAGAGGATATTTATAATTTATATGCAGACCTAGAAACTCAGGTGGTCGGAAGCTTCGTTTGAATATTATCGAGAATAATAGAGACTTCGGCAATCTATGGGGCTTGTTCGAAAATCCACTACAGATTGCTGTATACATGTGTTTAAGTTCCGAAACGTGCATGTAGCTTCCTTTTTGTTTTATTATCGCGAAGGAGTCATACTGAACAACCATCTTTCTAACGTTCTTCAAACCAGAAATAATATTTAAGCAAGATACGCTCTGATGATATTCATGTAGGTCCTCAACGTCTATGAAGTGTCCGTTTTCTTTGTTCTTGTTGTGTCGACAGATGCTACTAAAACTCCCCAGTATCACATTTAACGAAAATCCGATCAGATTCTCAACTCCATTCATGTGTAAGGGCAAAGGAGGGGCTGAACGAAATGAATGGGCGATGCTCACGAACTCGAATGCCCTTATAACGAAGCTACACTTTATTATGTGTTACGGTGTTCTTCAGATTCTGTGTTTTTATTCCACCAGCCATGCCCCTGTGATTATAGGCGGAGGCACGTGATTGTAAAATCGGTTACAATATTCATACGCCTGGCTATTGAAGGCTTACACTATTATTCATACAGACGTTTGCTTAGATTAAGAAAACGATGAATGTTGTAAACAGTTATAAACCATTGTTAATATAATTTGGAATTGAGGGGTTGTGGTCAATTTCTAGAAAGAACCTGGAGGGACTACTGAAATGAACTGAGATAACTATTTACATCAGAATTTTCAGGTTTAATTAAACGCAGATATGAAAGCAAACCATCAAGTTCGGTTTCTTCGTATCAGAAACTATTTCAGAATACAGAGACCTGTAACCATGCTGCATATGCACTATTTTTTATTGCTAGTGGGGTGGGACTATGTCCCTTGTACTGCGGCCACTCCNCCAGCCCCAGATGATAGGTGAGGGTGATTGTGGAGCAATTGGTGGAATGAAGATTGGCAGGGGAAACCGAAGTACTCGGAGAAAACCTGCCTCAGCGCCACTTTGTCCACCACAAATCCCACCTGACCAGACCCGGGATCGAACCCGGGCCGCCGCGGTGGGAAGCCAGAGACTAACCGCTTGAGCTATGGCGCGGTCTACATATGCACTAAATATAAACGGAGCCAAAGTACTGGGCGAAACAGACGGTGTGAAATTACGAAAGCTATTTTCCACAACCAGCCATAAATCATTTTATTAACAATTCAATTCTACATTTCTTTATGTGTTTACTCAACAGGCCGATGATCAATCATACAATATGCACGAGTACCTACGAGTAACTCAATTTAGTTCATTTATGTGAGTGCTTGCACAACAGAGATAAGCTTATAACAGGCGAGCACTAAAGGTGTACGCGAAACTAAAGCTACACTAAAAATTAGACTACGAATTAAATACTAAAATCCAAAACACTAAATAATAATAAGAATAATAAATCGATGTCGGTGTGCGCCGTTTCTACACTATAGTTCTTTTCTGAGTTCCCTCTCCGCTAGAAAGAAAAGCAGCCATTGTGTAAACAGCTCACTCAAGTCCATGGCTGGAGGTCAGTAAGAGGCCAAAGTAAGTCGCTACCTGATCACACAGAGTTTAAGTTCGCCGCATGGTCACTGGTATTCACAGTAAATACATAGGCGAGAAAAGACTCAGAAACCACTCCGATAATTCTGGTCTCATTTCTCCGTAAACTTTCTTTTTTGTTTCCTCAATAAACGACAGTCAGTGAGCGACTTCGGTAGAAATCGTACTGTTACGCGTTACCTCACCTTAAGGAGCCGCGCTTTAGCTTAAGTGGTTAGTTGCAGGCTTCCCACCGCGGCGGCCCGGGCTCGAGCTCGGGGTCTGGTCAAGTGGGATTTGTGGTGGACAAAGTGGCGCTGGGACGGATTTCCTCGGAGTATTTCGGTTTACCCTGCCAATCTTCATTCCACCAAATTCTCCATCATAATCACCGGGGGCAGGCTACAATAGGTCAATCAGTGGCCGCAGTGCCGAGTGGACCCAGTTGAACTCCACCCCCCACTAAGCGAATTAAAAAAGAATTAATTGCTTCACAGTAACATTTATTTTTATTCATTACATCAGCACACAAAACATATACAACGAAAATGATAATTATTTAAGATGTTCAAAAATTCAAAATTGGTTCCATGTTCGGAAACAGAAAGTACAATATGCGATGACGCGAAATAAGCTATTTAATCTCTCCTAGACCCAAATGTTTCCCATACGCCTTCGTGGCGTAGTGCTTAATTCGTTGAGCACAGGAACAGCTTTACCTTTACCTTAGACACAAATGTTTTAACTTCGACTTTCGTTTACGAACAGCTGCAGTGTATTGAGGCGTCTGAAAACCAGATTTTAATTACGATCACAGAAAGGATTATGGCATTTAAGTTAATTTATAACACGTAATTTTTCATTTTAATATTAACCCCAAATTAAACGAATAATCGAAATATAAAATATCAGCATTGAAAATTAATCACACCCAGCAAAATAACACTTTGTTTTACAGTTTATTCTTAATGGAAAATATGTTGACAATGGTGAGCCATTTGTGAGAAAATCTAATAGAAGTTATTGTTAAATATTTCGTCTGAAAATAAAAACACAGTGCACAATAAAATATGTGAACAACAACAAAAATTAATCTGGTATATTCAGATGTTTATTGTTTAATTTGGATGTTGAAAATGAAAACACTCCATAAGGCACATCAATAGTTCCCAATCGTTTTCGGGCCACCGTCCCCACTCCCATGGCTCCATAAATGATGACATATACTGAAGAGGGTGAGAAGGGGATGTTGGTAGAAACATTATTAAGTATTCGAATCATGGTCGATAGGATGGAAAGGCATGCAATATGTATAGGAGAGATGGGATACAAATGCAACATTTTAGCTGGAATATCTTAAGGGAAGGGATCACTAGGGAGACACAGGCATAGTTAGGAAAATATTAAAATAGACATTAAAGGGTGAGGGTGTAGAATATTTCAGGATAAGGTTCAGAGGCAGTTCTTGAGGAAACGGTGATAAAACTTCCGGTTCCATTATGTTTATATATTTATTTGTTTACGATTTTGTAACGATGTTGTAACCAGCTCAGAGTAATTGCATCGATTCTTAGGAGTACTGAGTTATGAATCGTAAAATATGTGGAAGAAAGCGGTAGTGGCCTAAATTGATATACTATTCCAGCACTTGCCTGGGGACTGAGGAAAACTGCGAAATACCACAGTCAAGATAGCCGACTTCGGGCCGAGTTTCAAACCAGGGCCCTCCCAAATATATAGCAGTACTACCAACTTGATTGCATCTTTTGTTTGATTCCTTTACATGCAATAATTCCTTGCCTATGTCACCTCAAAAATGGTTCTGCTCCATGAGTTCGTTCATCGACCCATTCTCACGTTCATGTGAGCTGCAACCTCATGATGCTGAATCTTCCACGGAAATAAATCCCTTTTTAACGGAACAATGCTTCCTGCAGGGTATTCATTCTGTTGATGTAGCATTGCAAGAGATCAGGTTATTGAGGACTGGACGTGTATAACATTACAAAATCAGGTATCTCCTGGATAACAGTAATTAAATTTAGACGACTGTCTGCTAGTCGTAGGCCCCTACACGATCATAAGGCGATGAAATCAAATAGAAATGGAACAATTTCCAAATAAGTTCACTGTTATCCATTCACTTCAAATGCGTTAAGGATTTCCTTCATTAAGTTAGCAGTCTTTTGGTCTTTTGTAAAAACCATTCTGTGCGATTAAAGTATGTCATTAACGATGAAATATGAGCCGGGATAGCTCAGTCGGTATAGCGACTGGCTACGCTCTGGACGACCGAGGGGTCGGAATTCGAGTCCCGGTAGGGTCAAGAATTTTCTCCTCTCCACGTCGGCCAGACCGGCTCTGGGACCCATCCAGTGTTCTTTCCAATGAGTACCGAAGGTTCTTTCCCCGGGGGTAAAGCTGCAGGGGCCTGAAGCTGACCATTCACCTCCAAATAGTGCCGAAGTCAAGAAAATGTGGCTCTATACATCCACTCCCCCATACACCTTAATGGCGTAGTGCTTAGTTAGTTGAACACAGGGGCAACTTTACCTTATTAACGACAAAATTGCACAAATTAAGAAATGAAGGGGCGGCCATATCTGCTTCACGGTTCGTCCTCGTGTTTCATCTCCGAAACTACTGATCGGTTTTCCATTAAATTTGGTACGGTGGATCTAGTAATCGAGATGATTTAATTTTTGTTAAAATCTGCCAACAATAAACCATACACTGTATTAGGGTCATACTGACCTTCATCTGTTTTCTAAGAAACGCCCTATACAATGCAGTTTACGACAGAAGAATTAAGAGGCGTTTGGAAGAGTACTGTATGAGAAGGATCTGGAATGTGACGTCGTGTATCATGGTAGTAGGGAACGAGGAATGTGCTATCTTAATTTTCATGAGAGAAGAAACGTCGGTGCACAACAATTGGATTACACCTCACATGCCCGAAGATAATAATCGTCATAGTCTCCTCGGGATATGAACTTCAGATCTTAATCCTTATGTCTTTGATTACAGAATTCCCTGCAAAAGCACCTCTTAGCCAAATATGTTGATACCCTCAGTACTTTCAAGCCGAATGCAGAGGCAGTGGAATTATAACTTCTACATTCAGAACTCAATTTTCTTTGTGTTCCCTCAAACACAAGAACGGATATTACTGCAGTGCGGTTTTATGAAACAGGATTCACTGGTGCTGAATTACACCCAAACACGAACTCATTGCCAAGACAACACCCAGTACTCAGGATATATGAGTTATTTACCTTGGAGGAGAACTGGCCAAGATGCTGCTGCTACAAGTCGAGAAGCCCCTCACGGACCGAAGATCTTGAAGATGAACTGTAAGATGTTTGTAGTAGCGCCAGGCAACCACGAGTACAAGCGGATGCTGGCTGGACTGAACTGAAACGGGGCACTGCCAGCAACGAGCTATTGATCACCTTCTCTTGGACTACGATCTCACTCGTTCTCCCTGTTTGCTCGTTCTCTCACTCTCTCTTTCTCCCCCGTGTTCCTGTGGCAGCTGGATCAACATGTCTGGACTGACTGCGCACTAGTCACCGCTGTGGGAGAACTTGGAGAGAAAGATCCAGGGAGTTGGAAACAACGCCGTTTGATAAGAGCACATGCAGAAGATAGAACTTATTTCAGATTAATCTATAAGATTCAATAGCCGCACCCCAAAGCTGTGGTTCCCAGAGCTTGAATGTCGAATGAGAATGGAGTATCTTAGTAAATCTTGGGTTATTTTAGGGCGGTTTTTCAACTGATCTGAAAATCCTGCGTCCAGTAGTTCTGAATAATGAATCATGAAGGATATGGAAGTGGCCTGTATGAAGCATTCTTCCAGAATTTATCCAACTGAAGAAAACCACGAAATACTCTGAATGGCTTGTTGAACCCGGGATCTCCAAAGTAAGAAACAGAAGTGTTGTAAAAATTAAACTGCGAGATTCGGTGAATGATGAGGAGGTGAGGGGGGGGAAGACTGTAACTGTATTTCTCAAGGTAGAGCTCGGTACTGGCTTTGAAAACTTCTCAGTCTGGATATTCATTAACCCCTCTCTAAAATAAATCAACAGCCTCATTGACACACCAGCATACTCTGCCGCAAAGTCTTTTTGCCAAACTTGGTTTATTCTTATTTTTATAACATCACTATTTCAGGTACAGAAGTTATAAGCGTGAGAATGATGATCAGGGATAGTGTGCCAAACAATTGTTCCGGCGTTCATTTGGAATGATCGAAAAAAAGAAACAAGAAGAAATATCTTATTTTAGATAGCGTACCTTGATGATTCCAAAACGTATGGAAGGCGACACAATTTGTGGTGTACACCATAGACAGTCAGTGTTCTTCGTCAGTCGAGTGTCAAGAGGAACCCTAAAATTGTCCCTATACCTAAGCACCCAGCCATGGAGACGTATCGAAACAAAGCACGAAGAGATCTGGGCCCCGGCAATAAATGGTGGCGAGTGGTCGGCTTCATGGTTCAGTCACTTTACCCCTCCGGAAGTAGCCCAGCGAATGGCATGCGACGGCCGTTGTCCTCTGAGGCGGCTTGGACTTGAAAGCTAGGGAAAAATCCTTCCTCCTGCCAGGATGGCAAGATTGAAATCCCAGTCATTCAATCCATAGTCATTTATTTCACTGCATAAACCCGATTCTGCTGTTGATGCATACTGAAAGAATTTTCTGGCACGGAAAATAAATAGACCTACATGAACCCGATTTATGCACAGCATAACTGGAAATGTATCTGATATTTCATTTCGAATTGTACACTATATGCATAGTACAACTGCAGACCCTAAAATTCAGTGATGTTAATGGGTTTTGCTAATATACTCGCCTAGCACACTGATGGACCCATCCTCTCAAATAAGCCTGGAGTCCTCTCACAGCCTACATAATGTAGTGTAGAATGCTTGATGTCCTGAACTTTCAGTAAAGGTGAAAGGTAAGAAGGTAAATATATCCCTGTAACAGGAGGTTCATAGGGTTGTGAGACATCGAGGCTCCCACATTTTCTAGACAACTGGCTCACAGATGGCGGTAAGATTGTCAGCCTTACGTGCTGGCGGCCCTTTACTCCCATGAAGATTCCTGGTACTCATTTCCGGTAGAGGCTTAGTCGAACTCAGGGTCATAGGGCGGCTGGAAGGATATGGTAACTTGAAAAAATCCACCTCATTGGGACTCGAACCCATGACTTTCCGGCTTGTTGCATAGTGCCTCAACTAACTAGACTACCGCGTACCCCAAATGAGATTTGAGTGTACTAACTAACTAACTAACTAACTCCTTAGAGATGAGTCCTTGATAAGCCGCCAGTTATGTAGCTACTCAATAACTTCCCACAAGGATGTCCACCCTTTGTCGGCTGTCCACAAATGCTTATTCAATATATTCGTAGCTACCCTCCATATCTTACATATCCACAATCTGAGGACGCGCCATGTCGTGATGACGAGGGACCAACCTAACATGGCTTTCAGTGTACAATTCGTCATAATTGATCTTTCGCGCTAGTAAAATTATTGATGAGCAACCAATTCAATCCTTCGAATAACATAAAGATAAACGTTTCGTTTGGAATAGTGTAGAATCCGTGACCACTGGTTTTAATATAAAAGGATCGCGAATTTATCGTTGTCTACCAACAGTAATTTCAAGTTAAAGACATGTTTCAGAATCATAAACTTCAATGTCTGCATTTATAACCAACATCACGAAATTCAACCCTTCTTAAGAGGGTAGTAGTGGTTCTGTTATGGTTCTGTTATATTTTAGTTTTTTTTTTTTTTAGATAACAGACTCAAAGACAAAAGATTCGGATCTGAAAGGCAGCCACCATTCCCCGAATTTAAGATTCTGTTATTCTTTTTATGAATGCAGTTCTGAATCGTTAATGTCGCTCTCAAGCGCTAGGGGCCTCGCTTTATGTACTCAAAGTCCACATCTAGTACTGAAAAATTAAAAAAAAAAATACAGGTTTCAAGGAGTTCTTCAAAATATACATTCTTTTTACGAGAATGACCACAGGTGACGAAAGAGAGGCTATTTCTGGCAGATCAAGCTACTGGAAGAATTAGTGTCACTTGAAACTCATGCGTGCCGTCAACTCGCACACCATTGTAATGATTTTATTGCTGTGTAAAATGTTAAAGATGGAGTTTGATTTTCGTTTCGTGTAGGGTAGGATTAACAGTGTATTATTAGATCGATACAAACAAAAATGAAATTCCCCGTACTAATTTTAGACCCCCGCATCAATTACCTTAATCGAAACTCATTAAACTGACAGATACAACCCCCACGTCATCATTCTACTCACTGTGTGCAGAGGGCCCAAAAATAGTAGAGAAACTTTTTCTAATTGTCAGTTCTAGGCGACGAATTCAGATAAACCTCATTGTAACTTGCAGTATTTACAAGACTTCGAAAACCTTTAAAACATAGTTTATTTATTCTGCCTTTACATTTATAAGTTACGAATTAATCATACAGTGGTGTAACTCTGTTGAATCAAATAACTAAGCTACCTTAATTCGTTGAGAGTATGTAGCAGCAATAAGCAAATGGAGTCCCAATCGTTTCGCGAAAATGGCAGGGATAACATACGCTGTAGGGGTGGAGGTATTCCTCATCCCTCCATAAAACGTATGGAGCCTTATGGTACCCAGATGTGCATCTCTCCCTGTCTCTGAATACCTATTTAAAAAGAAAGAGAACGCCAGCACGGCTAGTGAGGGAGTTGTGTTCTGGAGTGAATTTTGTCGGCATCAGACAAAGGAAAAATACGCGGTAGCGTAGTTGGTTGAGGCACTAAACTACAAGCCGGAAGTTTGCGGGTTCTAATCCCGATGAGGTGGAATTTTTTTTCAATTTTCCTAATCCTTCCAGCCGTACTATGGCCCCGGGATGGACTCGGCCTCTAACAGAAATGAGTACCAGGAATTTTTCTTGGGAATAAAGGGCGGCCGGCGCGTCAGTGACAACCTCACCGCCATCTGTGAGCCGATTATCTAATGAAAATGTGGGAACATCGACGTCTCACAACCCTATTGGCCTTCACGGCCGGTTACAGTGATAGCTTTACCTATTTTTGCCTTTACCTTACAGCATAATCTGTGTTGTACAAAACTTCGTCTCTTTCGACCATAATATTCATTGTAAGACCCTGTGCCTGCATTGGAGTGACGTATTGTGGCACTCTGAAGAACAGACACAGACGTATAGTCATCGCTCTCGGGCCTGCTAGCCCAGGTATTACACGTTGATAAATCGCTACAAATGGAGCAAAGTTTGCTTAATGCCTTCTCTTTCGAACGTACTACTGATCACTATAACTCTCAAATTACACTTGCAGACAAACGGTAATCATTTTATGGTTCTCAGGCTTCAAGTAAGTGAGGAAGCTGATCCTCTGAAGTGTTTTACTTCAGCTTTGCGTATACGATGCATAACAATAGAGTTCACCTGCTCTAATCGTTACATCTTGATTTTTATGCATTATTTTCACAATGATCATAACATGAGAGCATAATGGAGAACAATACAGGTCCGTCCGCATGGCTCATCTCAGAAATTAACCAATAAGTGATCATAAGATTCAGCATTGAGACTGAGCTGTCCAGTGCCGTAGCCCGTCACTTGGTACCGGCCGGTATATCCTGGCCCATTTATGTCAATGTTCATAGTTTCTTCTTCTGAACGACAGTTCTGAAGTTTTCGGACAAGGGAAGACGTGTTAGTCGAGTTTGTTTTACGTACATAAGCTTAGAGCAGTTTAAACAGTACAGCAAAGTCTGTGAATAAAAGTTTTATATCAGCAATACCAACGCAATAGACGATCTGCTTTACTCTTATGTCAAAGTGGTTGCCTATAGATCGAGGCGTCTTTCAGGATTTGGAAGAAGTTTACCTGCTTTGTGAGGTGTTTCATCTTTGGTCTGAAGCTTTTTCTCTTCAGTTCATTTTCCTTGTAGTTATTTTGATTCCCTGTATTTCCCTTACCATTTTCCCAATATTTCCGTCACTACTATTATCTCGTATTTTTTTTTTTGTCTAGAGTTTCCTAACAGCAAAGAGTAGCAAAAGCTAAAAATGTTCTGGGATTCAAACTTTGATAATAAACAACGATAAATAACATTGTCAGACTGATATAGCACTATATGCTTGCTAGTTGTTTTGTGTGACCCCTGAGACTATTCTAAAATCCTCAAGGCAAGTGTTAACACTAAGGGAACGGAGTAGTGTAGTTGGTTGAGGCTCTATGCTATAAGCCGGACGGTCTCGTGTTCGAGTCCCGATGAGGTGGATTCTTCAATTTCCTTAACCCTTCCAGCAACACTATGTCCCTGGGATCGACCCAGCCTCTGAAAGAAATGAGTACCAAGATTCTTCCTGGGGATAAAAGACGTCCGGCGCATAAGACTGACAACCTCACAGTCATATGTGAGCCAATTTCCTAGAAAATGTGGGAGCCTCGATGTCTCACAACCCTATGATCCTCCACGGTCTGTTACAGGGATATTATCACCTTTTAATTGTTAACACTTCCACTTTTGAAAAGGCGATTAAGTTTGTAGGTAAAGGGACTCTACCAAAAGCAGTTACTAAATATTCCATGTAACTTTTGAACTCATTTCACACTATGTCTGATAAATAACTTCGATAAATATCGAATTAATATGACTCCATAATCGTATGCAATACTGATCCAGTGTAGGGTGGGAGAGATAGGAATTGCATAGAGAACATCAGCTGACGAACTTCAAAGAAAATGGCAACTTTAGAGAGGGGGAGGATAAGATTACAATGTATGTTAAAGATATAAGCAATGTCGAAGGAGACAGTAGGTCTACCTTTTTACCGGTTTATATGAAAGTTTACCCGAGAACGATTTTGATATTAGTGTCGAAGAGAATATTTTTCCAACGCTTTCACCGTGACTCCAACTCCCTTTCCTAATTGAGCTGTCAAAGATGAGGTTCCAACACCAATGATTAATTATTTTCTTTTCTAAATAGAAATCGGCACTTTCTTCTAAGTAGAACTTCCCGGTTGTAACAAAGTTAATACACATCTAAATGACCAAATATGGGAATCATGCGCTCAGTTATTTGCCAATCAAAATATCAGTTATATAAAATTAAGGATACAGATAAACTCGTCCCTACGTTAAGCATCATTCCATGAAGTCGTCCCGATCTGTTTCTGTTCAGTAGGACTTGAGTGGTCAGTTTTACGCTCCAGCAAATTTACTTCCGAGGATAGAACATCCGGTGCTGATTGAATTACTAGGTATTTTTTATTGCTAGTGGGGTGGGACTAAGTCCCTTGTACTGCGGCCACTTCTGCCCTATTGTACCAGCCGCAGATAATAGGCGAGGGTGATTGTGGAGCAATTGGTGAAATGAAGATTGGCAGGGGAAACAGAAGTACTCGGAGAAAACCTACCTTAGCGCCACTTTGTCCACCACAAATCCCACTTGACCAAACCCGGGATCGAACCCGGGCCGCCGCGGTGGGAAGGCAGCGACTAACCGCTTGAGCTATGGCGCGGCCCCAGAATTACGAGGTAGGTGGACCACAGAACCTATCTAGACGTTGTAAGAACAACAGATATCCGTACCCTTGTTGGGAATCGAAGACTGGTCGTCCAGGTCATAGTTAATTATTTTAGTGACAGGACTCACATTCACAATTGATCTACTCGTCCCTAGGTTATGCCTGCTCCCTGAATCCGTCGCTGCAAATACGGGGATGGTATCTCCAAACAGGTCACGATCATTTCCTTGCCAAACTTTGCTTAATATCTTCATAGGCCTCTTGAGTTTACAGCTTCAGAGATGCTGAAACTCCTTCCTTGTCTCTATAGCTGTACGTGTTGAGATTCCTGTCACGTAACACAGATAACACAAACGTGATAGCGCCATGTTAGTGTCTATGTCCCACGTTCTGTACAAGGTGAATGGAATACTAAGCCATGTTAATTTGGCGTTAAAATTATATCTTGGTGGATCTCGAAAGCAATGTGCTAGGGGCGTAGGAGCACAATGACCTTTAAGAGAGCTGGCAACATTGTATGGGCCTACGTTGGATCCTACTAGCCTTCCAAAATTTTTTATTCTCCGCAAATAAGGTTTGCAGGAAGTGTCACAAGGCTAAAAAAAAAGTTGTCTCTCTGACAGACAGTGAAGGCCCACAGGGTTGTGAGACGTCGGGGCTCCCACATTTTCTCTAGACAATCGGCTCACAAATGGCGGTAAGATTATCAGCCTTATGTGCCGGCCACCTTTTACCCCCAGGAAGATTCCTGGTACTCATTTCTGTTAGAGGCTGAGTCGACCAGAGGGCCATAGTGCGGCTGGAAGGATTAGGTCAATTGAAAAATCCACCTCATCGGGACTTGAACCCACGACCTTCTCGCTTGTAGCATAGAGCATCAACCAACTAGGCTACCGCGTGCCCCGGAAGTGTCACAGAGACAGCCGATAAAGTAAAAGATAACGTTGTTTCCGTGCTTAACTAATTATGCACTAGGCCACGAAGGCGTATGGGAGAGTGGATGTATAGATCCACATTTTCTTGACCTCAGCACTGGCTGGATATGAGTGATCGGCTTCTTGTCGCTGTCGCTTTACCCCCGGGGAAGAAGCCCAAGGTAAACATTGGGTAGGAGGCTGGGAGGGCCCCAGGGACGGTCTGGACGACTAGGAGAAGAGAAAGTTCTTAAACCTACCGGGTCTCAAACTCCGACAACTCGGTCATCCAGCCCGCAGCCTGTCGCTATACTGACTGCACTATCATGGCTCCTCGAGACAATGGGTACCTCTTTTTTTTTCCGCCCTCATTCATTTGCACGGCCCATTTTCCGCTACAGCTGTAATTCACATGTCATGAGTTCCGTTTCAGGTACCACACTCCTCCTATCCTATTGCAAGTACCTCCTGTGTCTGTGGTGTTGGATTCACAACTGCAGGAAGTTCAGTAGACTATTGGTTTTGTACTATTTTTTGCATCCCTTCCAACAATTTCACATAGGAAGTCCTTGCCACAGCCAGTAATAATGAGGGAGGTTGTGCAGGGGCTTAGTCGACCCACACCCTCACATCTGGCGCACTGTTGATAATATCTACACCAGAGAGTAAGAATAGAGACTCCAGCTACTTCTGTGCCAAGAGAGAATCCCCAGAGTTGGACTGGCCCTGACAATACGCGTTTTCCGAAAACTGCTTCAAACATAACTATTACTACTACTACTACTACTACTACTACTACTATAACAAATACTAATAGATAAAATAATATAAAGCTGTCCCTGTAACAAGGCGTGGAGGCCCAGAGGATTGTGGGACGTCGAGGCTACCACATTTTTCTAGATCTAGACAGTTGGCTCACAGATGGTGGTGAAGTTGTCAGCCTCAAGGGCTGGCAGTCCTTTACTCCCAGGAAGATTCCTGGTACTCATTTCTTTTAGAGGCTGAGTAGACCCTAAGACTATAGTGTAGCTGGAAGGATTAGGTCAATTGAAAAACCCAGTAACCTAATCGGGAATCGAACCCGCGATCTTCCGGCTTGTAGCATAGGGCCTCAACTAGCTTCCGTACGGCGTGCCTCAGAACATCAACTACTACTTCTGCTACTACTATATCTACTACTGCTATGGTAACAATAACAACAACTACCACCACCACTATTACTACTACTACTACTACTACTACTACTACTACTACTACTACTGCTTTTGTAATTGACATAGTCATCTGATAAGTACTCGTACTTGTTAGGGTCATAAAATATTAATCTAATATGATGTTTCCAATTTCCCCTAATTTGACGTTGTTTGTAGTAACAGATATGATTGTGGTCTTCTGGGTTGTGATACCTTCTAGTTTTATGATAGAGATACTTATATTTTTGCTCTCGAGGGCCTTAACATATATTTCATACAGTTGTATAGTTTCCTTGGTATAATTTTAGTTGCAGATAGAAGAAAATGGGCTGTTACAACTCAATCACAGATCCACGTCTATATAATTATTTCATTAATTTTCTGGTCTAATTGTTACTCAAAAGTACGCTTTTCTTCTGTTTCTATAAGCTTATATCTAGTTTGATATGAACATTAGGATGATTTGTGGTGATTACCTTAGGTTTGTGACAGAGGAATATTCGGCATGAGAGGAATGCATATAGGATATGGGTGGGAAAGTCAGAAGGAAAAGGACCACTTGGAAGACCAAGACGTAGGTGAGTGGACAATATTAAAATGGATCTTAGAGAGATAGGATGGGATAGTGTGGACTGGATTGATCTGGCTCAGGATATGGACCAGTCAAAGGCCTTTGTGAACACGGTGATGTCCCTTCGGATTCCATAAAATGCTGGGAAATTCTTGAGTAGCTGCAGAATTGGCGGCTTCACAAGAAGGGCTCAGCTTCATGAGTGAGTGAGTATTCTGTTTTTAGGTACATGTATTTATGTTGATTAAAATATGACTGAACCAAACCTATATCAAATTTCGTCTGGTCGTCTGATACATCTCCTATACAGAATGTTTTGAAACGCGGAAAAGCTTTGTCGCAATCGCTTTAACAAGTGTCATTAGAGAAAACCAATATATGTAGAACTAGACGGAGCGCATCAGAGTTTGGACTATGTTGATGATGTTAGATTATCGAGAAAAAAATATAAATAATATAAATATAAATATAAATATAAATAACACAGAAACTGCAGTTAAATCTAACGAGGACACTGGTCTAGACATAAAGTCGTTAAGATCTTGTCACCAGAATTCAAGACAGATACATCATAATTTGTAAGGATAAATGAAAAGAAAATTGTTATAAATACACGAAATTCAAGCACCTGGAAGGAAATGATAATTCGAAAAATCTTCATTGTTAAATTAAGAACACATTTTGTATGAGTGTCTAAACCCCATAGTAGGATATTTTGATTTTGATTCAATTTGTACAATATAGTCCTCGCTTTCATGCAGCTCAGCTCGAATACATTTTCTCCAAACTGTCACATTGATTCAACAACTGTACATAACATAACATAACACAAATCACACTGCCTTACATGATTCTTTTTTCTTTCTTTCTTGGCACTACAGCCCCAGTGGGCCTAGGCCTACCTCCATGAACTTCTCCGTTCACTTCGGTTTTTCTAGATCTTACACATTTGGTAGGACTCCTTGGGCGGGTGATCAGCTCGTCACAAGGCTTTTACCTGTATACAAACACAGAAAAACGCACACACAAACTAATTATCCATGCCCTGAGTGGGATTCGAACCCATGATCCCGGTTTCTAAGCGAGCGAAGAGAGTACATGCCTTAAACCGCTCGCCTACCGTGACCGGCCTACACGATTTTTACCTTAAATATTTTCCAATATGGTCAGCATCCAACGATGAACAGTAAGACAAAAATATTTATTATAATTTGTTTATGATCTATTTAACGACGCCTTTAAGCAACTCAGGCATTATAAGTCCCGAATTATAGGATGATTAAAGGACTGACAAGGATGTGGAAGGAAATATTCGTAGCTTAATGTGACGTGTTATCCCGGCATTTGCCTGGGGGAACAAAAGATACGCATGAAAAACTTAGGATAGTAAATGTCCTGCTGAGAGTCAAACCAAACATTTTTTTTAAATCAAGTGAGAAGGATTCCTATTTCAGGAAGATTATTGGTCACATTTCTTATTCTACGCACTGTGTCCGTATTATGACAACTTTGTAGGAGAGAGTTTATATCTACAATAAATGAACTCAAAGACCAAAGAGGTACAGAATGGAGCAAAAATTTCATTGGTTTACATCATTTTAGTGTTATTAAGATTCAAGACTCATTTATTCTAAAGAATAGAACAAATTTCGTTTCTTTGCCTTTGTAAAATTTATGTTTAATTTTAGTATTCACGGTGTTGATATATGTTGCAATAAATGTATGTGGCCTATGTTTTTAGCATTATTGATATGAAGTTATTCAATAGTTGTCTCGGTTATAACATATGGATATAGTCACGGAATCAAATTCAGGCACATTATTGTATATTGACAGCTTCATGATTGATTGGTAAGTTCAATGGAAATTCTTGACAGTCAGCACATAAAACGACTAGACTATGTATAAACGAACTTAAGTCTTGACATCGTTTAAATCACACCAGATATAATGTTTATACACCATGAGTTCATCGCCAGATCCTCTTCAGTAAATGAAGCAATGAAGTTGAGATCTGCTTAAAGATTACAGAGGTTTTGTCAGATGTAGCCTAACCTTCACACACACTCCTTTACAGACTTACAACATCACTGTCATGTAAACTTAACGAAGTTCATAAGCTTGTAAAATAAAGTTTACGAGTAAATTCTCGGTGTATAACACTCGAAATTATTTGGTCTTTGGACTTTGTCCATCGCCCGGTATTTGAAAACACAATGTTCCGGAAACTGAATGTGTTTCCGTCCTCAGATAAGGGGTGGGAGACGCTTAATTTGTTGAGTCCGTTACGTTAGCTCTTTATAGCGGACCCAACAGAATAAGTGTCTCCAATCTCTCATCTGAGGACATAAACAGATTCAGTTCCTAAACGTTTTGTTTTTTTGTGTGTTCTGTTACACGTAGAATATCGAACGTTGGACACGGTCCAATATCGTAGAAAACCTGATAAAGTTTAGTATTTTTTAATCATAGTCATCAACATAATGTGTTTGTATTAACAGTCTTCAAGTGCATACAATCCCATTTACCACTTCTACATTACATGTTTCGGCAGTATGCTGCCATCTTCAGGTGTATCGATCCGTCAACTATTTCACTGCTTTCCTGTATATGTCCATTTACAAATAATATTAAATTTGTATACATCCTTATATAATAATAAAGTTTATTTATTTAAAACTTGTTAAAACCTATTATCTCATAAGTCATATTTTAAATTCGTGTGTATTATTGATCATCCACATGGGAGTGGTTCTTCTTATGTTTCTAATGTTGTGAGTATATTTTGTCTTATGATGTGTTCCACTCTTGTGGGTGCGTGTGTTGTATCGTTGGATGTGTGTCATCTTTATTCTGTAGGTATTATCGTTGTTGCTACAACAGCAGCTTAGTCACTTGAACGGTCGTTAGCTTGACCACCGTCAAGTTTAAGTCTCCTACATAAGCTTGAAGCTATTCATTTGTCCTGATTATAACATCTTCGCACCGACCGCATAGAAAACACCGTTCATCTGTTGCAGTACGATTGTTTTCGTAGATATATGCTTGTTTGCCGAGCCTTTACTTCGAAACTGTTGTTGTATAGTTGCTTATTTCGCAGTTGTTGCCTAGCAACAGGTCTACATGTCATAATATTATTTTTGTTATCGTTAGAGCTGTTTTGTGGTTGCCACTTGCGTCTACTTGGCAAGTGCACTGGAGCTGAGAACTCTCAACGAAGAAGACGAATGAAATTGGAATTTAGAGGGCAGATTGACCTGGGACCTAACATAAAATTATTTATAGATGGCAGTTTTAAAGGTAATATTATTCCATTTGGTAAGTGGAAGCCTAATTAATGCAGGTAAATTTGCGTTCTTTTTCCTTTGCAATAGAACACACTGACATTTTTCTTTATATAATCACTGGTTTAATTTCTGAGATTACATGAGACATACTGCCTATTAAGAAGTGGCAGGTAGGATATTACATACATTAGCTCTGGTCTTTGTTCCTGTATTCTATCAATATTCATCAACTCATCTTTGGAAGACTAAAGAAGATTTAGCTGTCAAGTTTTATGGTACGGATTAATAACACGAATTTATAATACAAGCTCTGGAGTCGAGATTATAAAACTGGATTAAGAAGAAGGTATTTTTTATTACTCCTCCATGTATACCTGTCAAAATTTTACAAATAGAATCACTCAGATTAACTTCGTTTCAGCGCATGTGGATTACTTACATATCATGCAGCAGGTTGTTCTAAATGAAGGTGGAGCACACAGACAGATTTTCTGAAGTATTAGAGGCAACGAACGCGAGAGTGATGTATCAGTAGAATTTCTAAAGGTTGTATGTACATGCGGGGACATCCTGCTTTAAGTATGCGAAGTCCACACGTAATACAACTTTGTAAACCTCGCCAGAAAATTTATCTTTCCGTCTTGATAGTTTAAGGTAAAGTTTTCATAGATTTTGTCTTACTACTTCTTATGTTTGTCTAGTGGTCAGAGTTCCTGGCTACAGATCCAGAGGTCCCGGTTCGATTCCCCGCGCTACCAGATTTTCAGAGAAACAGTGAGTCTGGAAAGGGGTTCACTCAGCCTCGTGAGGATAATTGAGGAACTATTTCAAGGAAACAGCAGCTCCGGTCTAGAAATCCGATATTAACGGCCGTCGGGATCCGTTGCGCTGACCACGCGACACCCTCTATCCGCAAAAGTTGTCACTAACTTGACCGACAAGCAGTGGTCGCTCGGTCGGTATAGTTCGCATGCGGACTAAAAGCCAAGGAGTTTTAGTTTGTTTTTTTTTTTGTGCCAAAAGTGGAGTGGGGGTCATCTTTTCTTCTTGCGATAAGCCCGGACAGCTCACATATCACGGAAAAGAAAGCATTCCTGTGGTATTAAGGAGTATTCCGCTGTTCGTGAGACTTTCTATAATATATAATATCAGCCCCCCAGTAAAGTATTTGTGGGTGTATATTTGGATTCTATATACACCCCTCGTTGGTGTCTCCACCTTATCATGGTGAGGGTGTTTGAGTATGCCAAAGACCCTGAGAGCTATACCAGCGGTAGCGTAGCTACTGGCAGGGCCTCCCTTGCTGGACAGGTCAAAGGGTAGGCATCAGACGAAGAGAGACACCGAAAACTGATGCCGGAAGCAGCGTCATCAGCGGCGACTTGAAGCACAGAGAAAATGATGCTCGAGATGGTTCAAGTTCGTATAGCAACAGGCGTGACCAGAGTGGTTTGAACGGCTGTTGTACTGCGATGTGGAAAGCAAATGGAAAAACTACCACATTATCACTATTCCTGGATAGTCTCTTTCCAAAAACAGAAGATCGCATTAAGTGGAGAAACTGTTTTGGAAGAGGCTGTGGACCTGTCATCTGACAGATTACTGATGAATGAATGAATTTGGATTCTGTCGCTGTTGCTGATGGTAACTTCCTATAAAAGAGTTCTTAGTTCGCTCACAGATGTTTTTGATGAACTCCGCGTGCATTTTTGTTATTGCGTCATGCTGTATAATGAAATATAGATACAAATTAAATTAATTGTTTAATTTTAAGTAAAAATTTATAAAAATAAATACACTAACTAACACAACTGTCTTTATGGAGCAGAGTCCTTGAGAAGTTTATGTTTGTAATACTATTTCTCAACCAGGTAAATAAAATGGTTTTAGTCCGCAAGCGAACTATACCGACCGAGCGACTGCCGCTTGTCAGCGAAGTTAACGCCAACTTTAGCGGATAGAAGGTGTCGCGTGGTCAGAGCAAAGGATCCCCACGGCCGTCAATCTCAGTTTTCTAGACCGGAATGTGTCAGGAAATAACAACAATAAATACCAGGAGATTGAATGTTCACTGAGCCGAAGCATATTTTCTACACTGATGAGTCAGCAACGGCAGTAGGAGAAAGGAGACACTCTGTTACACTCTTCTCGCTTGCGGTTAAGTTTTGTAATACAGTGTCCATCCTTCCTGCAAACTTACAAGACTCTTGGGCGTCACTATACAAGAGTCATAGAAATCGATGTAGAGGAAAGGCTATGGTTCGGCTCAGCGCAGAAATAATCTCGTTGTAAAATTTGAAGTATAAGTTCAGAAAATACTGGTTACTGTAGAATTCATAAACTGTTGTCTTCAAGTATAACTTCGAACACAATAAAGACCGAACTACATAGTCTAGGTGTATAACAGTAGAAAGAAGACAACATTATTGTCATACATACACACCCAATACATAGACCCTCATATATGTCCCAGCAATCCTGTCATCTGCTTTGTGTGGTTGTGAAACAAATCTTTTTACTCAAGAACTTAAATAACAAAATATGGAAAAGAAATTCTCAAGAAAGTATTTCGACCTAAGAGAGTAGACGTAAATGGTCCATTTGGGATATTATATAACGAAGATATTCTTGTAAGATTTGAGGCTTTCACGGCGGTGACTATGAAGAAAGCAGTCTTCTGGGATTTGGCACCGTGTATATGTGGTGTTACCCGACGTTTCGGAGGAAAGTATCGCCCCCATCTTCAGGGTTAAAGAAAAAGTATAAGTAAATCTGCAAGCGACAACACCGTAGTACCGT
>NW_019725836.1:431876-526450 GCF_002891405.2 Cryptotermes secundus | reverse complement strand
GAGGGAAACCATCTTTTCAAGGGACCATTTTTAAGACCGAGACGGGCGTGCGTAAGTTAAGGTACGGTAAAACTGTCCTTGTGCCATGAACACGTATGAGGGAGTGAGAATATAGCTCCACCATTTTTAACCTGGGCACTAGATGAGGCGAGTGGTCAGCTTCACGCCTCAGTCACTTTATTCTGAGGGAAAGAGCCATTTGTATCCATTGGATATGACCACCTGAAACAGGCATGACGCAATGGGAAATATAAAAATCTTTTGCAATTGCGGAGAATCGAACCTCGAGTCTTTAGTCTTCGAGTCGTAGCCTCATCGCTATACCAACTGAGAGACGGACACAAGAGTACAATAATTACGATAGATCTTAACGGATGTAAATCATGAAGATGGTTCTTGTTCGGGATCATTTCTAGTGGCAGATTTTGGTACTAATACCGTTGTACTTTTGCGCTCTGTTATTAGAGGCTTCGTAAACGCAGCGTCATTATTCACAATATATGGAACAACTGCATGATTACGTTTTTACTCCTAGCAACAGAACACAAGGAACGTCACAGCTCCACTGCATGCTTTTAGCTACTACAGGTAGTTCGACACTGGCTTTTGCGGATGCTTTTTGGGGAAGAGAATTGATTTTATCTGGAGCTGTGTGTGAGGTGGCGACCACCCCCATGGTGAGTCTGTTTGCAGCTGCGGGGAGGGGGTGACTGTACAAGAGGCTTTGTCAGCTGCTGTTTGGTAGGGAAGCCTGGCGGCTCCACGGCATGTCCTTCCTGCTGTCAGTCAAGCAGCAACACTACACAGGCTACGGGCGATCAGGAAACAGAGCCATTGGCAAATTTGGACTGTGCACTAGCTTACTAATTTTTTCGTAATCAGTGGCGGACGTGACTAAATAACGATGCAGCATAGCCCATTGTGAGAAGTGAGCAGCCGCCCAACTAACAGAGAAATTCCCTGTTGTTTATGGCACCCTAAAGTTCATTATCATATTCACGAGAGCTTGGACGGATAAGACCGGTCTTATATGTGATAGCTGGCTTAGAATGTGACCCAGTGTTGGCCATTTGCACAAGCGATTTTAAACCTTTAGGTTCTAAGACCAAATGATTATGTTCAGTATTAGGTATAACTTTCTGTTGTGAACTTGTGTTGCGCGCCGTACTAGTAGGATATAAAAGTGTAAGCAATATGCTGGCAAGCAAGTTATAAAAACGAACAAGTACAGTCGATAGTTTCAGACTTTTATGAAAGTTCGTATTCCATCTAGGTAACACTATAATAATTGTTGAACTACTCAGGAAAGCCGGAAGGTCGCGGGTTCAAGTCCCGATGAGATCATTGGATTTTTAATTGACCTAATCCTTCCAGTCGCACTATGGCCCTGGGGTCGACTCAGCCTCTAACAGAAATGAGTACCAGGAATTAATTAAAAAGCTTTCCTGGGGAGTAAAGTGCGGTCGGCGCGTAAGGCTGACAGCCTTATCGCCATCTATGAGTCAATTTTCTAGATAATGTGGGACCCTCAACGTCTCAAAACCCTATGGGCCTTCACGGCATGTTATAGGGATAGCTTTACTTTTACTTACTTTATTTTACTGAGGAAACCACTAGCATTTTATGGAATATTAAGGTCCATTACTAGTCCACAAAAACACGCCAGTGTTCCCTGTCTCGAGACAGAGAAATACAGTACACGTCATCCCATCCTATTTAATTAAGCGCCATTTTAATATTATCCTATCATCCACTCCTAGTCTTCATACTGATCTTCATTCAGATTTTCTACCAAAATTTTGTAGGAAATTCTCTCCCATGAGAGTTACATGACCTGCCCGTTTCACCCAACTTGTTGTCATCATTTTAATAATACTTGGCGGCGAGTAAAAAACTATGAAGTTTCTCATTATGCACTTTTCTCCAGCCTCATATTACTTCATCCATCTTAAGTCCCAATAGTCTCCCCAGCATCCTGATACCAAACGCCCGTAGTATATGCCGAGTTGGGTTGGAACACCGCGCAGTTAGGGGAATGCCCGACGTTTCGGAGGGATATATCACCTCTCTTTTAGGATGGAAGGATAAGGCAAGCAAGAAGCGGCAGGATGAGGCTCATCTTGCCGCCAGCTTCTTCCAGTCCCTCGTTTGGCTTACTTTTCGACGTCGGGTTGTCTCCAAACTACACGATGTTGCAACCCAGAAGACCGTGCTCTTCCTATCCGGTAAGTTATCTACGTCTGACCTATACAACCATTGCTTTTGATTCGCATTAGCATCCCTGCGAAATCATACTTAAATCGACCCGTCCGTCTGTCTGTAATTATGAAACAACTCGAGAACGGATGGACCGATTTTTATTAAATGTGACGGTGGAAAATTTATCAAGAATTGTCGAACCATTTCAATGTTAATTTTGAAAAGACAATTTTAACGAGTAGTTTATATGAAGACCTGAATGCATATCTGCTCGCGTTTCGAAAATAACTCACTAAAGAGTTGTAGAAGCTGAAAATATATTGAAGAGAACTTGTAGAGAAAAGTGAAGTACGTATTTTATGTCAAGTACACTTCTTCTGTAGGTCTTGCGGGTTTTGAGATAAAAAAAGAATGATCGAACATCACAAAATTTTTTTAAATTATCCTTCCTCATTATTAGGGTTGTCGAATTGAGGATGGAAGGAGCACGTAGGGGTGAAAATTCATTACAAATTTTGGCCGCAATATCTGAAGGGAAGAAAACTCTTTGCGAGAGGTATATAAATTATATGGAACCATAAAGCAATAGAATACGAGACTGCCCCGACAGAATTCATGTGGCTCATGATGGCGACCAGCGGTGGGTTCTTACGAACCTTCCGATTCAAGAAAAGGCAGGAATTTCTTGATCGTTCTTGATCAGCTGGGCAACTACTAGTTCCTCGGGAAGGACTCATCAGCTCCATGGAAATAGTTTTTAGAAATGTTAACCTTGGGAAGAAGCGAAACTTACGTGCGTGTGTGATATTTCCAAATGATTGTACACCCGTCCTTATTAGCTTGGGTTCCATCCAACTTTCTTGCATTAAAATATTTTGTTGGCTGTGTATTTAGCAACGTATATTGAAACTGAAAGCCACAGTGCCGAAAATGTCTTTAAAACGGAATGTTGTTGCAAATAAAATGAGACGTAATTTGATGTGGATACTTTATCGACAACGTATCATTTAGTGACATATATTTAAAAGTGTGTTTATATTATCATGAGAAGCTGAAATGCAAATTCTAAACTAGAAGCACGAATTATGTCATCTATGAATTTANATAACAGATTGAAACCTGATTCAGGAGGAAATTAAGAGGCGATTGAACTCGGGTAATGCTTGCTATCATTCAGTCCAGAACCTTTTGTTTTCTCGTCTGTTGTCCAAAAACATAAAAATTAGAATATACAAAGCTATAATTTTGCCTGTGGTTCTGTATGGGTGTGACACTTGGTCTCTGACATTAAGGGAGGAACATAGACTGAGGGTGTTTGAGAACAGGGTGTTGAGAATATTTGGACCAAAGAGAGATGAAGTGACAGGAGGCTGGAGAAAACTGCATAATGAGGAACTTCATAACTTGTACTCTTCTCCAAGTATAATTAGAACGATCAAGTCAAGGAGGATGAGGTGGGCAGGTCATGTAGCACGAACGGGGGAGACGAGGAATGTGTATAGGATATTGGTGGGAAAGTCAGAAGGAAAGAGACCACAGAGAAGACCAAGGCGTAGGTGGGTGGACAATATTAGAATGGATCTTCGAGAGATAGGATGGGATGGTATGGTTTGGACAGATCTGGCTCAGGATAGGGACCAGTGGAGGGCTCTTGTGAACACGGTAATGAACCTTCGGGTTCTATAGAATGCTGGGAAATTCTTGAGTAGCTGCAGAATTGGCGGCTCCTCCAGAAGGGCTCAGCTCCATGAGTAAGTAAGTAAGTAAGTAAGTAAGTAAATGAATTTAAATTTAGATTTGAAAGTTCGGAGAGCAGACTTTTCATTCTTGCCACCTCCTACACGCACGGCCGATCGTTGAAATCAATTAGCAATATGAACTGTTTATTATTTGGTCTAAACTCTAAGGTCACGAAGAACGTGATTTTAAAAACATCACACCAGAAAAACAAAAAGTAAATGGCTGTATACATTTGCTGCACTCGATGACTGTATCGCAGTGTCATCTCGTGCGTATTTCCAGAATGAAATTGAGCGTTTGTCGGTAGTGTGCTAGTCCTGCACGAATGCAAGAATTTAAGCGTGTATCTGCTGCCATCTACTTTTGTGTGCATATTGTTGGTAATTAACTCTCGTGAATTATATACGAATGTAAGCTGAGCAGAAGCATAATTTCTATAAAACAGTAGGAGCGTATAATTGTGAAAACGTGTATACATTAAATTAATAAACAAACAGTCCTGTCGTCAATGCAGTTCAACTCCGTCACCATCATGAGAATTTCAAATCCACCACAGTTCAATTTTCTCTCTTGTAATTTGCGCCTCTTCTGCGATTGTATATTTTTCTAAACTGCGCACGCAGCTTGTGAACAAGACAGCAAGAGAGAGAACAGAGTAGGAGAGCTTTTGTTTGGGAATGTTAGATGGAATTAATAAGCCGCGTCAATATTTAAGTAAAATGCTTCGATATCTGACATTTCCCTGTAGCAAGTGATATACCAGATTCATGTTCAGTTTGTATTGCTTAATTTTATTCATGTGAGAAGTGTGTGAGGGGAGTCATGGACAATATATCTAGTAGCTTGAGAAAACCAGCTGTGCCTGTGGATGGTAGGGGAAATTACTTGAGTTCGGGTTTAACAGTTTCAAACATGGGGGCATGTTACCCTGGGGACGAAACGTTGCTTCTGCCCGGGAATCACAGCATCAACAACGTCATTTTTCCTGGGAGTATTTCTTACTCTGATAATAGAGTTAAACAGGAGGAGCCATCATGTAAGACATGAAAATAATTTGCTTATTTTATAGGTTGTTACCGCATAATACTTACGTACCGGCGGTTGGTGGTTTAGAGCCAAGTATTTTCATCACAGTAGAAAGGAATTGAAGGATGTCGCTGTTTGTCATGTACAAGAAACTGGACCGCCTTGCTGTTTGCCAAATTAAAGGATGAAGTATACTGATATTGACATTTTTCTGTATGTGTTTGGATACAAACGTTTTACGTAATTAGTATGTTGTACTACAGTACATGTTTAAGGAAGTTGCCATAACCATATCCAGTTAACGCAGATTGTAACATCCAGTGACAAAAGTTAATGCGTACAACTGGATCTTTAGGAATCATCATCTGAATATGCTACATTCTTGTTGTAGCTAATGTGACAGTTTTCTTGGACTTCGCTCCATTCTCATTGAAATGTCTTCGAGTCTGTGTTCTTTGAAAGCACACTTTGGGCATCATTTATTTTTGTCACAAATGGAACCAGTTTCTTGCCACTTATTAAACAATTTCAGAGCAATTTTTTTATAGTGGCATAGCTTCTGGACAATGCCATCAAAACTTACGTAACAGCTTGTAGGACTTGTTCTTGAGAAGAAATGTCTTGACAAGAAATATGCGTTCTCCCATTGTTTACCTAACCATCCTTAAATCACATTCGTTCATTATGAAAAACAGCTCTCAGTGAGTAGACCTGCGTGAAATAGAGTGTTGTCACGAAGTGAACTTTTGTTATGACAGCATGGCTCATGATCAGAACATTGCCTGCCCTCATGTGCAATTCTTTCCAACTAATGCATTAGCTGTGCTCGAAGTCCCATACTTTGGATCATTTAGGTTTGGACCTCACTGTATTAGGCATTTGTATTTGAAGTATGTCATATACTGTTAATAAAGCAAGAATTTTATTGGGGTTCTTTTGAATTAAGTTTCTGGTATTAACAGATTTTAATTATATTAGAATACTAATATTACTGCCATATACAGTATTGTTGAGGGTTAGGAACGTTTTATATTCTGTATCTCACTTAGATTGATCTGCATATTCATAATTATATTATGTCAACAGTTAACCTCCTCCTAAGAGTCACTCTTTGGGCACTTGCTGCTTGAAGGCTGTTGACAACACATAATCACATTGCTGGCAAATTATATTCTCTAAGATTTTACCAGTGGCAAGAGATAGCAATTGGGATGCTATGTTCTTCAGGCAAATATTGATCAGGCTTATACGTTTATTTGTCGTTTAATGATGCTGCCAGTATCTCAGACTGTATAGCATCAGTGGGCTTTGTAAATTCAGTCTGTAGTTACCAGTCATTTATAATTTTTGGACAGTAGGCTGGATAATAATTTGTGAAGCCCATACATAGATATCAAATAAGCACATCATTGTCTTTTTTGGTACAGTGGTAGCTTATCATGACAGAGTTTGCTGAAGTAAGTACACAAGGCATAATACTTCTAAAAATATATACAGCGCATATAGCATATAATTTAAATTAATGGATTTCAGTGTTTACATGTATATGAGTGTTAATGTTTTTGTATGTATGTGTTAAATATATCTCTTCTGCACATCATGCTTAGAGATATTGTTTAATACTGTCATCATGTCTGTCTATGTATGTTTAGTCTCCAGAACTACTAGATAAATGTCATTGAATTTTATATTGGGAGTCTGGTTTATGTAATTATAACAGAAGCTCTACTTCAGATGCAGCCCAAATGAATACATATAAAATATTCATTGAGGATATAAATATTACATTATATGAATGATGATAGGACAGAGATAAACGAGAAGTACTGGTGAATTAAAGGAGTTCACCTTATTTCAGATGTACAGGGGTTGGACAGAATAATGGAAACACTACAGATACTGTACTCCGTGATTTTAGTCCACAAGCGAACTATACTGACCAGCGACTGCAGCTTGTCTGCAAAGTTAGTGCCACTACTTCTCTGAAAATCTGGTAGCTCCGGGAATCGAACCCAGACCTCTGGATCTGTAGCCAGGAACTCTGACCACTAGACTGCAAAGGCAGTCACAGATACTGTATGCATTTCTTATATGGTGTTGTACAGATGCAGTCCTTCTTTGAGTGGACTCATACAAGTTTTGAAAGATTTCTAGCAGAATTTTATACCATTCTTCTTGAAGAACATCTTCCAGTTGCTTTAGAGATGTCGGAGGTGGGAAAATGTTCCTCTAGTCCCCAAGACTGACCAGAGTGGTTCATAGATGTTCAGATATGGTGATTGTGCTGGCCAGGAAAGATGTTGAAGTTCACCTTCATGTTCTTCAAATCACGACTGAACAGTTCCAGCTGTGTGAATGGGGACATTTGTCATCTGGTCTTCAGAAATAATATGTGGATCATGCAGTGATTTTGAGAAAAAAAAATCCTCAGTTTATGATGATTTCTTTCTGTCAGTGTTGATTTTCGTCCACTGTTCCTTTTCACCGATGTTGTCTTCCCATGATTCATGTATGTCAATATAACCTTAGAAACTGTCACTCTCGATGCACCTAATAATGTGGCAGATTTTGTCACAGATGCTCAACCTAAATGTGCACCAGTGATCTGTCCTGTTTCTAAATCAGACAAGTCTCCTATTTTATAATTCTTTCACATGGACTGTCACTCAACACAATCACTGATGCACTGACGCAAGCACTACAGTGTTAACAAATGGAAGAAGAACATTCATTGTTGCCAAGTGAAGTTCTTTCAGTGTAGCCAACACAAACAAATTCTATTCCTCAGTTTCTTAGTGTTTCCATTATTTTGTTCACCACTTGTATATATTATGAACTGTTTAAATCAGTGACTGTACACATTTAATTTGTAAGTAAAAGGTAAAGTAAAGCTGTCCCTGTGCTTAACTAATTAAGCGCTACCCCATGAAGGTGTATGGAGGAGTGGATGTATAGATCCACATTTTCTTGACCTTGGCACTGGCTAGGTGAGTGGTCAGATTCAAGCCCCTGCTGCCGTGCTCCCCAGGGAAAGAGCCCCCAGTACCCATTGCATTGGAGGCTGGGTGGGCCCCAGAGCCAGTATGGATGACGTGGAGAAGAGAAAATTCTTGACCCTACCAGGATTCAAACTGACCCCTTGGTTGCCCAGCCAGTCACTAGACTAACTACACCATCCCAGCTCCTTACTTAATTTGTATGAAGAGCAGTTATGATTTAATCATCCCACTACAAAATTTGTGCCTGTAATTAATAAGAGCAGGGCCATTGAGGTTGGTAAAGTGCAAAGAATATATATGGAAAAATATACAATCCTTGATGTGCACCTTTCATCTCTGTTAAAACTGCCTCATCTAACAGTGTGGAAGGTGGGTATTTCGAGAGCTAACCAGTACAAGGAATACAAGCTTGGGAACAGGTGGCTGTCAGTGTCATTAATTTTTCATTCCTAACCATTATTGATTACTGTCTGGTATGACAGAACAAGAAAATGTTGTACTTACAAAAGCATGCAAGTAGTATTTATAATGACATTTGTTTCAATGGGAAATTGTCATTATCAGTATCTTTCCAGGGTATAGCATTGACAGTATTTACTTTTTGTATGTGAGGATTAATTTTACTTGGTAAGTTAGGTTACGATTCAGATGTGGAAGACCATAGACCAAACCTCAAGAGAGACCGTTTTAATTGGGACTATGTGTTTGAAATTGTGGGATAGCACGGATTTCTTGGTTCTAAATAATTACAACTCTGAATCACTCTAATTTTCATCAATGTTGTTGTCTTACCCGGTCTAGAAAACCGAAATTAACGGCTGTGGGGATTTGTTGCTCTGACCACGTGACACCCTCTACCTGCTAAAGTTGGCACTAACTTCGCCAACAAGTGGCGGTTGCTCGGTCGGTATAGTTCGCTTGTGGGCTAAAACCACGGAATTTGTTGTTTGTTTTTGTTGTTATCTTAACAGATAAAACCTTGGGACATAATACCACAGATGAGAATAAAACAACAAATTGAAAGTGGAGCCTGTAGTGGAACTGTTACAAAGTAACTCAAGTTCAAGTGCAGTATATTGCTATTGTTCCTGTATATTTTCTCAAAAAGGCAGAAAATGTGTATTTAGCATTATATCTCATAAATATGCACTCCTTTTATTTTAAGTACTTCAATACTGAATATTTAAAGAAAAGCAAAGAATATTTATTAATGGTTCTTTTAATAAGCCCAACAGCAGATTTGTGTTTGTGGCTGAACATCAGAACCAGTGAAGTATGTCAGATGGCATGTTTAGAAAATACTGTTATATGTTCAAGTGATCATAGATGGTGTTTCGATTGGTAATTGGATTTATTGGACACTCATACAGTTCATGGCAATTCTTTGCAGATCACTGCCCACAAATGCTAGTGTTCCCAGTCATTGTCTTCACGGTTCTACTTCGTAACATCTTCCAACAGCAGATGTGCCTTTGCTTCTGGGTTCATATCCTCGCAGGCTGGCAGCCATCTCATATCATCATCCTACTCTTCTAACTGTCGTCTCAAGACTCCCGTAATGGCAGCTGGTCCTCGTGATGTAGTCTCGGCATGGGCCACACAGAAAACACTGCTTCCAACAGTTATTCTGTTGTTGGGTGACATCACTATCCACGCGCACAGAAAGCACTGTCCTTCTGTTGTTTGTGTGAACTTGTTATTCTCATGAGTTGTTTACTGTGGTGTAACCTAGTAATGGCTCCATTTAATGATTAAACTATTCTGGCTTTCAGTGGACATGCCACATTTCTCCCTCCTTAAAGCTGCTTGTCCCGAGTAGCCTACAGGCATATTGCCATTTTTTCTTTTCCTGTAAGTGCAGGCATAACTTTTGAAAGTGGCCAATGTTCCTACATTTCTGACTCTTCAGCTGTGGGTAGTCCTTTCTTTCACTTGGATGGTGGCCTGCTCCTCCGCAGTGTTTTGACACTCATTTTTTGAATCCTGATGGCAGACCTCTACCAGCTTGACAACCTCCAACACTATGATCTGTCTCAGGGTCTTGTTGATATTTCACGTGCTTCCCATTCATAACTGCTGTTTCAGGCCCCAGTCCTTTTTGCTGTTGTTGCAGTTTGGCTGTGCCAGATGTCTCTTATAGAACATTCACCCCTTAGGGGTTCCTGATACAGTATTGTCATTCTGCCTTCCTGTGGGTTCTTGTATTCCACGGCTGGTTGCTGGTCCCCGTATCAGTCCTCAGTGCTTTGATAGTCTCCACTCCGGCTTCCTCATTAGGGATTTAATGATGCTGCACTGCATTCACCATCTCAGAGAAAGGCTCCTTTTCCACACAGGCCTCCGTCTTCTAACTAGGCTTCCCTCATGGCCTTCATTTTGGCCAGGAATTCCAGTATCTGTTCCACTCTTGTTGTATGTGATGTGACTATCTGCTGCAATCTCCAAACCAATTATTCAATCAGTCTAATCCCCCTTATCCAGTTACCCAGTTATTCTATTTCTGACACCAGTTGTCACGTGTTTGAGTGACTATAGATGGAGTTGGGATTGGTAATGAGATTTATGGGACTCTTAAACAACTTGTGACTACATTTTACAGATCACTACACACAAAGACTAGTGTTCTCAGTCACAGTCTTCACCGCGGTGCTTGGGAACATCTTCCAACAGTGAACATTCCTCTGCTTCTGGGCTCATGTCCTCACAGGCTGGTGACCATCTCACGCCAACCTTCTACTCTTCTGACAGCCATCTCAGGACTATCTTATAATGGCAGCTGCTCTTCGGTATATACGTAGATCGTACCGAAAGCCATGAGCAACATTTTTTGCATGCAACCTGGGAACAGCAGACAAAAGAGAGTACGGTGGTAGGTGGAACCAGCTGTTGTGTTAACCTTGAGTGTCTTGTGACGTCAATAGCTTGCATCACGTGACCAGTATCACTCCTAACAAAATGGCCGACAACAATGTGTCATTTTGCCAGTGTGCTGTCATCGAATTTCTTGTGAAAGAGGAAATCCCTGCTGCAGAAATTCACCAGAGACTTCAGCGTGCTTATGGAAGTGTGCATAGGTGCGAGCAGTGTTCGAAGATGGGTGAAACGTTTTAAAGATGGGAACACCAGCATCTAACATGAGCCTTGGAGCGGTCGTCCTCGAACAGCGTCAACTGAACGCAACAAGGAAAGAGTGGATGAGATCATTCAAGATGACAGGCATGTGACTGTGGACCCAATAGCTGAAATGAAAACTTGGAATAGGGCATGGTGCAGTACAGGAGATTATTGAAAGCTTGCTATAGGAAAGTTTGTGCTTGTTGGGTCCCGTGGTTATTGACCGAAGACCACAAAGGTCAGTGAAAAGCCATCACCTCAGAGCTGCTGCAGAGATATCAACATGAAGGCGATTTTTTTCTCTGCATTGTGACAAGTGACTAAAGCTGGTTTCACCATTTCGAGCCTGAAACGAAATGGCAGAGTATGGAATGGCACCATTTGCATTCTCCATCAAAAAAGAAGGCAAAGACAGTGCCATCAGCTACGAAGGTGATGGGCACAGTCTTCTGGGATGCAGAGGGGTTTATTCTGGCCAAATTCCTGGAACCTGGGCAAACCATCAATGCTGTTCGTTTTGTCCAGACACTGCACAAGCTCCGTCGTGCATTGCGCGATAAACGTCCGGGACGAAACATCATCATCCTGCATGACAACGCTCGCCCCCACGCTGCTCGCCTCACATTGGAAGCAATTGCAAAGATGGGGTGGGAAGTTCTTCCACCCACCCCCCTCCTATAGCTCTTATCTGGCACCCTCTGACTACCATCTTTTCGGATTTGTGAAGGATCAGCTGTGTGGACAGTGTTTTGATACAAGGAAGGCAATTCAGAAAGCAGTGCGTCAGTGTCTTCGAATGGCTGGAATGGAATTTTACAGAAGGGGAATTTTTAAACTCCTAGAACGCTGGGAGAAATGTGTACAAAGAAGTGGCGAATATGTGGAAAAATAAAGAAAGGTCTGTAGATTGAGGTGATGTACTTGGTTTATCAATAATAAAGCATGTTACTTTACAAAAAATTGTTGCTCATGACTTTCAATACGACTCTCGTAGCTTCAGCATGGACTGCACAGAAAACAGTTATTCTCGTGTTGGGTGACATTGCTGTCTGCGTGGACCTTCTTCTGTTGCATGTGCAGTCATTGTTGGGCTGATGAGTTGTTTACTGTGCCATGACCTAGTAATGGCTCTCTCTTCTGATTATTCTAGGTTTCAGTGAACATGCCACAATATGTTTACTCCAAATCAGAATACGCCTTATTGCTCTTTATTCTGAATAAACCTTTACTTTAAGCTAAGCCCCAACTGTAAGCACAATAGACCACTGTAGGTCATGGTGCAAGGGCCGAGGAGGCCTACCCCTCATACAAGCCCCAACTGTTGTAACTGTATAGAAACATTTTAATTCTAACAAAGGGGCACAGCATGTCCCATATTTGTGTTTCATTTGTATTCATTCATCAGTAATCTGTCAAGACGACAGGTCCACAGTCTCTTCCAAAACAGTTCCTCCACTTGAAGCGATCTAGAGCTTTCTCCTTCAAATGAAAATATCCTCTTCTGTCCCCAAGGTCATCCAGCATCTTCTTGCGTCTTCTTCCTCATCTTCTGCTCACTTCTATCGGCCCCTCTCTCTTTCCTTCAATAACTTCTTTTAGAAGGCAGTTACCGCGTAAGATATGGCCAATCCAATTAGCCCTCCGTTTTCTTATTTTGTCTAGGATATTCCTCTACTCACTGACTCTAAATAACACTTCTTCATTTCTCACATAATCGGTCCAACTGATCTTCTCCAGCCTTCTCCAACACCACATTTCGAAGCTTTCTAGGTGTTTCTGATCTACTGCCCTAAGTGTCCAAGTTTCAGCCCCATACAAAGCAATGCTCCAAATGTAGCATTTCACTACATTTGTATTATGTTGAATGAATGAATGTATAAGGGGGTTGGACTTCTTGGCCCTTGCACCGCGACCACAGTGATCAGTTGTGCCTCTTTGTATTATGTTACTGTTATTTCTTCACACACTACTTATAATATAGTAATAGTTTTAAAGTAATTTCATTGTAAAATTATTTGACTAAATTTCATTTGGAACTGCTTTGACTCTAATCCTGCATCTGTACAACTAAACCATTTTTTTNTATAATGGGGAGTTTTCCCAACCAGAATTTAATGATCCAGTTTCCTACTTCTTGTTTAATTAAGTAAGTATTGAAATACACATATGGTGTCTATACTGAAAACAGTACAGTTTTTTCTCTTTGAAGTTCATTTTTGTTTTGAACATAACCATTTTCATACCATCTAATTTAATATGTGTTAGCTTGGTTGTTGTTTTTATGAACTACAACTTCAGAATATTTACATGTATTTAAGTTCTATACTTCTTAATTTTTACTGGTTTGAACTTCCCTTCCATCTATTGGTTGAAGTTAGTATTAGTTTTGAAATAAAATTAGAAATACCAATACCACAAATTGAAGGTATTCCTTCAGAACATGTTGAATTTAACGAAACATTTATGAGATGATGAACATTTCATGTTTTGTGCATTTGACACCATAATTGATTGCTGTTACCCAGAAGGCATATGTACATGAAAACTGTCTCTTATTCTCCATCCACTAACTTTTGAACCTGTTGATCCATTTCCATGACACATGAGAATATCGTTGGATTGAAATATACTCCACTTCTCTACATTTTAATTCTTCATTACCAGTCATGCCAGTATCTGCAGATTTCAGGAATGGGAACAGTTTTAGTGCCAGTCAGAGAAGTGTCGGGAAACATTGAATTGTGATAGTTTTTTTTCCCCCTTTGGAAAATATGGGGTTTTAAGGTAATTTTTATATAGACTTTAATGTAGCGTCTGGTATATGGAAACTGTCACTACCAAAACTTGGGGTAAGTTGTTTTAACTTTTGGTGTATATTTGTTTAATGTGTTAACCATTACGAACAGTTATTACATTTCAAGTGTGTTTAAACAGATTAACCAATCAGCTATAAGGGAAAGTGTAAGAGTGATAAGATAGAAATAGTTCAGCATGAAAGTAGCAGTGAAGCTTGCTGTGTCTTTTTTTTTTGGTGTAAGATATGATATGAGATATATATGTATGGTGTGTTTGCATTTGATATATACTTGAATAATATTTCCTTTCTTCAGAATGGCAAAAATAGAAATGTTGATTTAAAGTCAAACAGAAATAATTTGAACATTATGAATATTAATTTAGAACTTAGTTACTTTAATTACAGGCATGTGTATGTTTTCAGACACTGGCTGTGGGGAAAGAATGGATCCCATGTTTTTATCATATTCTCAAGCTAATGGGGTGCCGCAAGAGTCAAAATTAGCAACATACATGGTAAATTATTTCTGCTTTCTATTTTGATCATTTTCTTTATATTATGTGTAACAGATACGTATTACTCATAAAAACTGACGGCTCAATCCTTGATGTTAATATTTGTGGACAGAACAAGACATGAGAGAGATTATTCAGTATTATACCAGTGAGGCCAGTGCACACACATTGAATGAATGAATGAATGAATGAATGAATGAAAGAATGAATGAATGTATAAGGGGTGGGCCTTCTTGGCCCTTGCACAGTGATCTATTGTTCCTTAGCACATTGAATGAAACAAAACTTCTTGGCTTGTGGCTCATACCGGCACAAATGCCTTTGAATGAAATAAAACAAAAGAAGGTTCCATATGGTTTGATATTCTAATTTCTTGACAGTCATGGATGCTGCACATGTTAATGATTCTTTTTAGAAATGATACATTTTTAATTTTTTGGACATAGGAGGGAGGAAGTGACAGGAAGGAAGAGAAAATTGCATAGTGAGTTTCACAGTTTGTACTCTCTCTCAAATTAGAGTAGGATGATCTGAGCAAAGAGGACAAGGTGGGTGGGTCATGTCACATGCATGGGAGAGATGAAAACTGAATACAGACTTTGTCATCCATTGTGTATCTTTCATCAAAATTGCAACACTTTTACATTCTACAGTTCAACACTACATGTTTCGGCCCCAAACGGCCATCTTCAGGTGTTTTTATGTTACAGATATTTTACTAAAACTGTGTTAAAAACTGCTACACTGTTTTAATTCGTGTTAAAACCACACACTGTAGTCTTCTTTTTAAGTAACACGAGATAAGATCTCCACATGCTGTGGAGGAAGCGCACACAAACCAGGAGCATATGGCAGTCAAAAACTGAAAGTAGACCTTGAACGTGAGGGGCAAGCTGCTGAGAAAAACGCCTTGATACATTTATGAAAATGATGACACCCCGGGTGAGGTGAAATAATATGAAACAGAAATTTAAAAGATTTTATCTCGTTTTACTTAAAAAGAAGACTACAGCGTGTGATTTTAACACAAATTAAAACAGTGTAGCAGTTTTAAACACAGTTTTAGCAAAATATCTGTAACATAAAAACACCTGAAGATCTGTTTGGGGCCAAAATATGTAGTGTTGAAGTGTAGAATGTAAAAGTGTTGCAATTTTGATGGAAGATAAACAATGGACGCTAACTTGAACAATTGCAACGGGATGTTGAAATACAGAAACAGACTTTGTCACTAAACTTGGAAGATCTAAGTATAAGAGTATTGGTGTTAAAGTGGAACTGAAGAGTTGGAATGGATTCATGTGACTCAAGTTAAGAGACAACTGACAGACTCATGTAAACAGTGTACTGTATCATGATGTTGCCAAAAAGGCAAACAATTTCTTTACTAGTTGAGCCACTGTCAGCTTCTCAAAATTGACTTTGCTCCATCTACTTTTGTTAAGGTAACATTTCTGTGCAGTGTATAATAACTTTAATATATAGCACTAGTGAAGACAACACCACACACTGCTAGAGGAACAATGCACAAGCAAGGGGCATATTACTGAGGTGGTTGGGCTTCTGCAGCTTACAATGTTTAATGTCTTGTGGTACTCTTTGTAAGTGGGAATGTAAAGCTAGGGTCAGGATGTCACTGCATTAAAGGAAATATACGTGGCGCAATCCAAAAGTTCCTGGAATATATCAATAAAAACTATAACATCTTACCTAGATCTTATTCTGCACCATCACCTTCAAAGTAGTCCCCTTGGGAGCGCATACACCAATCCCACCGTTTCTGCCACTTTTCAAATGCATCCTGGAAGTTTTTCTTTGTTAGGGTGTTTCTGCGTTTCCACTTGAATTTCCTCAGCTGTATCAAATCTTCGCCCCTTCAACTTGATTTTCATCTTGGGGAAGAGAAAGAAGTCGCATGGAGCTAAGTCTGGCGAGTACGGTGGGTGGGGAACAACTGCCATCTTGTTTTTAGCCAAAAATTCCTGCCCAATGTAAACCGTATGCGGTCATGCATTGTCATGGTTGAGTACCCAGTAATTCGTGCGCCACTTCTCTGGACGTTTTCTCCTCATGTCCTTCCTCAGATGCCTTAGAACATCGTGATGGAACTCTTTATTGACTGTCTGACCAGGAGGGACGAACTCCTTATGAAAAATCCCATCAATATAAAAAGAAACAGATCAATATGGACTTAATGTTGCTCTTGACTTGTCGAGCTTTTTTTTTGGCTGAGGTGAAGAAGGGCTCTTCCATTGCGACGATTGCTGCTTGCTTTCAGGGTCGTAGCCATAAACCCAACTTTCGTCACCAGTGACAACATTCGAAAGAAAGTTTGGATCCTCTTGAAGCTGTTGCTGAAGTTCCCTGCAGACTTCCAAGCGATGCTGCTTCTGTTCATTTTGCAGCAGTCATGGCACAAACTTTGCCGCAATCCTCCTCATGTTCAGTTTCTCTGACAAAATTCGTTGACATGTACCATAACTTAGTCCCAAGGTGTTACAGAGGTCTTGGATGGTCAGTCTACAATCTTGCAGAATCAGATCCCTAACTTTCGTGACAATTTCTGGTGTTTTGCCCATTGACCGCCGTCCCGAACGATCGTCATCATCAGTCAATATGTTCGGCCATTTTTAAAACACTTATACCAGTTGTAAGTTTGTGTCTGGCCTAAACTGTTGTCACCAAAAGCTTGCTTCAAAATTTGGTGCATTTGTGCAGCGGTTTTCCCAAGTTTGAGACAAAACTTTATACAGACATGCTGCTCTCTCAAGTCAGCCATCGCAGAACCACAGACTCACAGAAACACAACAATGGAAATACGTTCACCAACAATAAACCCAACCACTCAACTCGACGCCGCTTGCCACACTGATTCAAGAAGGATGTGTGAGGAGACACCTAGTGGTATTTCGATGTACTCATAATCATTCGCGCCCAAAATTCAAATTTCGGTAACTTTTGGATTGCCCTATGTATCTTACTAGTAGGGTAGATGTGTGATTATTCCTTTGATGTTAACAGAATCGACAGAATACCAGCACACCAACGAGTAATGTTAGTCAGTCCATCACCAAGAACTTGGCTGGTCTCACTCTAGACACTCCAGTATCATTGAAAAAGGTATGCTGCTTGTGTTGCTTAAGATGTGTTTATAATGCTTATACTGTTCTGCTCCAGACAGTGTAACTGTCACCTCCAGTTTATCCTCACATTGCTTTCTACATTATACACTTTTCCTGGAACATGGTGTGTTGTGTAGCAGTATAATTTATTGATTTTTCCATAAAAACAGTCATATATTGTAATTATTCAGGAAGAGCAGCAGGCAGATGCACTCGTTGAGTGGCATTTAAATGGTGTATATTATTTACATATGTCTGCCTCTTGTCTAGATGAATTAAATTCACACTTGTGAAATGGAAGTTAAGCCTGTATATCATGTTTCATAATTTATTGATGAAATATTTATTTTTTTAATTGTGTGTGTTACCAGGTCAGTGGTTCTTGATTTACTTGGTGGTACTTGTACTGCATAGGTTTCATACAGGGAAGATATTTGCCCACTTGATGAGTTCACAGCTCTGTGCCTCACGGTGTGTGCTGCATCGCCAGCCACGAGATGCACGCAAATTTTGCCCATCAATCAGTATGCCTGATGGCCAATAACATTCGGAATGAAGTAGTTACACTTCATGGATCTTGAGGTGTTGAAAATGCAGTCCTATACAGGGTGTTTTACGACTTTAGGGCATAACTGCAGGAGGTGATTTCCCAGGTCTTTGTGATCAAAAATGTTCATATAAACATATGTCCGATTTTGGACGGTTATGGAGTTATGACCGTTTTAAACTCAGAATAGAAGGTAACGATTACTGACAATAAACTGAACAAAATAATAGACCAGATTAATACATGATACATTTAAAGTATGAATGTAAAGTTAACTTTGTGAAATTACCTTTAATTTTAATTTATTGGTGCTTAAAGCTGATTTTCGAAAATGCCACCTCCGGCCACAACGCAGGCTGCCGCTTGGTTGTGAACCGTGCGGATAGCACATAGCAGCTTCGGCTGGCTGTTTCTTATGTGGTCAGCGGCGTCCAGAATGCGACCAAGCAAAGAATCTCGCGTTGCCACCTTCACATTGTAAACCAGTTCTTTAATCCATCCCCACACACAATAATCCAGTGGGCTTAAGCCTGGAGACCTGGCTAGCCAATGGTGGGGACTGCAACGTCCCATCCATCACCTGGGGAAACGATAGTTCAGGAAATTTGTAACTCCACATGAAGAGTGAGGAGGAGCCCCGTCGTGTTTGAAATACATATGACTTTGCTTATCCAAAGGCACATCCTCCAAAAGTTGGGGCAATTCCTCCTGTAGAAATCTGAGGCACACCTCTCCTGTAAGACGACCTTCCAAGATGAAAGGACCTCTCAGCTGATCGTCCAGAACTGCACACCACACATTGACGCTGAAACGTTGTTGAAAGTTGCTTTCTACAGTGGCGTGGGGATTCTCATCTCCCCACAAATGAGAATTGTGTGTATTATTGACACCGTCACGTTTAAATTGCGTACTCGTACGTGGACTGCGGTGTACCAAACGAACAATGCCTTCTTCATTGATGCCTTCATTAACACCACGCTTGGCTGCAATACGAATGCCGCTAAGTCTACTGGTATCTCGCAATGCCTGGTAAACTCTAGTAAACACTCTCCGGTTCGGTATTCTATGATTTGGAAACCATTGCTGATGTTCAGCTACAGCAAGAACTGAGTTACATCACAAAACCCGTACACATAAATCATATCTGCATACTCCTCAAATGAAAATATAAATGGCATCGTGAACGTAACAGACGCACCGAGATGAGAACTGTTCTGATCACCAGTAGCCGCCACTCTAGCCATGGCCAGACATACCAACCCACCACGCCTTAGGTACCTCTCAAGTGTCAAGATAACAAGAACTCTTGTCTGTAGCTGGCTAAAAATAGCGACCCGCCAGATGATAGACGCGGTTCACGTGAGGGCGCATACGGGAATGAAAAAATGGTCATAACTCCGTAACCGTCCAAAATCGGACACATGTTTATATTAACTTTTTTTTATCACAAAGACCTAGGAAATCACCTCCTGCAGTTATGCCCTAAAGTCGTGAAACACCCTGTATACATGTAGATATTTTTTGCAATTAATTATTTCATTAAAAAACATGGGTACATTTTCCTTCTTGTGCCTACAGCACACCCGACACCAACTTTAACTGGATGGCTTCAGCAATTGTGTTGTCTTTCTTGCATTAGACTTTGACACTCTAGACTTTTGAGCTAGACGCTTCAGTGATTTTCTAGGTGAATGTTCAAGTGTGGCACCTGTGTCATGTAACTTCTGTCAGCAGTCAGCACTTAAGTTTTTGTTTCTTGTCTATTAAGAATCCTGTTGTTCTAAGTTTATTCACCAAATTGTGAATTGTTTGTCTGCTGGGAATTATTTCATAATGAAATTTATGTCAAAATTTTCACTGACACTTTCGAGCAGATCCATATTTTGCTAGATGTCATACAGAAATACATGTTGTTCTAAAGTATACCACACCATGATGTACCACACTTCTTATAAACTGAAACTGAGAAGAAATGGCTGATGGAGCTGATAACTGGTGCCTATTGCTGACAAATCATAAACAATCTCCCACGCTTGAAGTGCACTGCTAGCTATGAAGCATAATATTGTGAAGCGGTCTACAAGTTCATTACTTCCCTTCATTGCATTCTTTTCCCCATGCTTTGTTGACGCATTATTTACAGATAAACAAATGATATATCCATGTTCCATAGCAATAATATGAGACAGTTCATAGTATGACATGCTGTGACATACTGCCTAAGAATGGGCTAGTACTCTTTATTAAACTATTGCATATGAATTAATATTTTGCCATGTCAATGTATTTGCCACTATAAGCCTAAGAGCTGTATTATGGTAGCATATCGTTTGTTTAGTCAGAAAATATTTTCTGCTCATAAAATAATATTTCCCTAAAGAGATTCATATTTAAGCATTGTGTGTATGAGGGTTTATTTTTCTGTATATTGCAGGTTACCCCTCAGGCACCTGAGTTTGTGCCAGCAGCAGGAGGTGGAGGAACCACTGGCAACACTGCAACAAGGAGTGGTTCTCCTGATTTCCTCAACTCATTCACTGGCATGCCCGGTTCAGGGGGTCCCCAGGCGACATTTGGGGGCAGGCGTAGGAGTACTGAGAGTCCTGTCCCAGTGTCTCCACAGTTAACACCTCAACCCTCACCTCCATTGAACAATTGTTCCCCTACTTCTGCACTTGACAAAACACCCATAACTCCTGTATCGACTTACCAGGTATAAACATTTCAGTATCAGTATTATAACATGTCATTTCATATGCTGATTTTGTAACCACTGCAGCATCTACATGTGCCATGCATGAGAAATACAGTGAGCATAAGTTTAAGACTGATGAAATACATTCAGGAGTGTTCTTGAGGAAAATAAGTACCTTTTATTATCAGTTAATCCTGTGTGTGATCTGTCCATTCTTTATTCTTTATTTTATCTTCATGTAAAGTTTTTGTGGACTGTTGTTTTCCATGGAAGACCATTTATGTAAGTCCTCATGAAATCTCTCATCCAAGTTTTTGATTACAACATTTGGGTAAAAATACATCTGAGTTATGCAATGAAATACAGTGACATTCCCAAGAGTGTTCACATATCTTGAAATATGTAACATGAAATTCACTCATTTTTCTCTTACTCCTTTGCTTTCACTGCTTTCAAATTTTTGTTGAGAAATATGTAATTGACTTCATTTCAGTACCATTCATTTCTTCTGTTTACAAAACCTATGTTTTTTTTTTCCAGACAATTTCATCGCCTTTTAGATTTAAATAAAATGTGAAAACCCATATATGTGAAGTTCATTTGGCTTAAAATCACATAAGTCAGGAGATACGTTTAGAGCACGTATATGTTTTCAAGATGACAGATACTGAAACTAATTAAAGTTGTTTAAAAATTGTAATAAGTGTATGGTTCTGAGCCATTCAGTGTTTTATGTGAAGAGCAAGCTTAATATTTGGTTTCACAGGAGAATGTTGGTGGTACAACATATTTCTATCCAACAACTGTGGCAGTAGCTGCAGCAGCAAGTGCAGGAGATGCTGCAGGCCTAAACAGCAGTGGTCTGAGTACAGGTAGCCCTGTGGTGCCCTCTATAGTATTGCCAAGCTTTCATATGTACCCTGGCACACCTACACACCTGGCCACCATTAAAGGGAAGCCTCCATCTTCAGGTGGATTTTATGTGGCCAATGAAATACGTATGGAAGCACTGCATAGAAATGCTCTTGTGCTGGTCCAGCCCGATCCAGAACAGTTCCCAGGTGAGTGGCATGTTTTAGTAACCTTGAGCATCATTACATGCAAGAGGTTTTTCAGCAGTCAGACAAGAGATTACTATACTTCATTGTTACTCATTCTTTGTTGCATATCAGCCACCATAATTTCTATTTTCACTTGTACAGTATGTGCCAAAATATGCAGTACTGAAACTTGCGCATCTAGAAAGCGCATGTGCATTTGTTGACGGGGCATAACTCCAGCCGCATGTGTTTCCAGTAGTGAAAAGGAAGTTGTTTTATGCAGTTGTTGGAAATGGGTCTCTCGACGGAGGAAAAAGTATTCATAGTTGAGTATTATTTCTGCTCATATGGAAGTGGTCGCCAGACAACTCGCTCCCTTGGTTTTGAGCGGCCAGATGTTATCATCCAGAAACCACTACATGGTACATGTGTGATGCTATGGTGTGCCGTCTCAGCACATGGTATATTAGGCCCCTATTTCATTGAGGATGAGGAAGGCAATGCTCATACTGTCACCCAAGAACGCTACAGGGACATGGTGATCAAACCATTTCTTCAGGATTTGAGAAGGTTCTGTCGTGCAAGGGGCCTTCACGTGAATAGACAGTGGTATCAACAGGATGTCTTTTCATTTGAGTACTGTAATGTTTGGCGCATACTATATTTATTTCTGTTTTTTATTGCTTTCTCTTTGAAGCATTTCTCTGTCTCTGTCTGCCTGCCTGTGTTTAATTTTTTAATTCTTTACGTCTCATTCATCTTTCTGTCTCACATATGGTCTTTCACAGGTATGATTTAACATTTTACCATTTGCATGCATGTGCAATGTTATGTATAGATGCTTTGTTTCTTTTGAACAGTGTGTAGAATGACAGTTATTCATGAACAGAAATAGTCCCTTCAGGAAAGGAAGGCTGGAAATAATACTTCAAAACTTTTATTTTTAAAGTTAAAAGAAGACTGCCACTTAAAAATTCTGGACCATTTGAATCCACACACGCCCACGCCCACACACACATATATATTTAATGTTTATGTGATTTTTTCAAGTTAAGAAGATCCCCTATTCTTGGACCCAAATTCATGCATTTGGGTCTTTTTTTCTTTTTATTTACAATGCAAAACTTTCTGTTGGCTTATACTTATTCATATGCTGTTTTGAATTTGAGTTGATTTGTATGAGCAGTCATGAAGTGCAACTTCTTATGCCTTTAGACTGTTGGTGTGCTCTGTTGTCACTGTTTTGAAGCGTGTATTATACGAGGATTCTCATGCTGAAGCAAAAGATTGTTATTCTCCTAGAAGAAGATCTGAAAGAATGTATTTGAATTGTGAAACTGATTTAAATATGACAGACATTGATGTAAGATTTACTTTTGTATGGTATTGTTAAAGTTGATAATAATGTGTTAAATAATTTAATTAGTGTACTAGTATCAGTATTCATGACATAACGCTTAATTAGTTTTACCGTACCTTTACTAGTGTCAGTATTTCAGATGTATTAAAGTTTCCACTTGTGCAGTATTTTTGTGTTGAAATTAAAGAAGAATTTCTAGTCTTCCTGTTTTAAATCTTTGGATTACTGATTTGTGGATTTCTGGTATTCATTTCTGTTAGAGGCTGAGTTTACCCCAGGGCCATAGTGAGGCTGGAAGGATTAGGTCCATTGGAAAGAATCCAATTACCTCATCAGGACTTGAACCTGCAACCTTCCAGCTTGTAGCATAATGCCTCAACCAACTACACTACCTAATTAAATAAATTTCCTGGGGAGTAAAGCGCGGCCGGTGCGTAAGTCTGACAACCTTACCACCTTCTGTGAGCCAGCTATCTTGTGGGACCCTCAGTGTCTCACAACTGTATGGGCCTTCACAGCCTGTTACAGGGATAGCATTACTTTTTACTTATCTTTACTGATTTGTGAATAGAAGCTCTTAACCCTTTTGCGCGGTGATTTAAATTCCGCGGCCGTCTCTCCGGCGGTAATATATTCAGCCGGCCATTTAAATTTTGCTCGAAAATGATTTATTCATCATTGTTCTTAAATTATATGAGATAGGAACATGAAACTTTCACTAAAATGATCTTAAATGGTGGTTTTATAACCTTACCTTATAATATGGGCGCCCTGTATCTCGGCCATGGAAGCAGGTTGTTTAGTATTTGAGCAGTGAATGGTACGCCTTGAAGGATGAAACTTTCACTAAAATGATCTTAAAAGATGGTTTTATAACCTTGCCTTATAATATGAGCACCCGGTATCTCGGCAATGCAAGCAGGTGACGCCTTGAAGCATTAGTCTAAACACAGCGCTGGCTCACATTCACCAAACAAATACTGCGTATCTTTTCTTTTGCTCTTTTTTTTTAACCACACAGCTTCTGTGCGGCCTAGCCCTCTTCCCCGTGAGGGGTCTAGTTCAAGGAAATGTCCTTCCGTGAGCAGTAAAGCTAGTCAGGTCAGCTGCAGTAAATTCAACGTTACGAGTTATCATAACAAGGGGTTGTTGCTATGCCTTTGATATTCCATCCATTTTGGCGGCTGTAGATGTCGTAGGGGTGACCACAGAATTCATGAAGTTATTCTAAGTACTGGCTGGTATGTAGTGCACGAAAGCAGAGCCTAGCTGGCTCAAAAAAATATTTATGGTCATCCCTCGAAACGACCACCAAGGTCAGTACGATAAAATGGCGTCAGCTGGAGCGATAATACATGAAGGAATGAGTTCTTTTCCCTCCCCCACACACATCCGTATCGTCTCAGGGGGTGACCACAGTGTTCTGCCTTAATTCGTGACGTTTTTCTAAGAACTGGGTGCTATATACTGTGCGAAATCAATGGATCATGCGAGAATAAATTACTGGACACCCCTCTTCTAAGAATTCCAATTGAGTGTGTTAGTGTGGCCAGCTCAGGGCAATATGACACAGTAAATATCACGTCTCTGTTGTTTATAATTTCATAGCAAAGCAAACACGCCTTTCATGACACTAGAACCAAGAAAACACTCGCAAGAGCCACAGGAACTTTGCTGCAAGACAGGCATATGTAACGATGACTTAGCGCTCTTAAACTCATTTCTCATTATAAACCGTTCTTGTGACAACAGGCCAGCGAAGAATCTAACAATCTACAGCAAAACCATCAATTATTATGGGCGTTATAACATAGGTGTGCAGCTGGACGAAACATACACGTCGAACCCCCCCAGACGATTTAAATACCTGACGAAACATACACGTCAAACCACGCCAACGGGTTAAACCAACAAATGAAGTTATAGAAATGAAAGGAGAATGAACTCTGTGTATTTATTTCCAATTATTTCCGAAGTGTCAACACTACCATGATTAGAACTGAAGTGTCAGACAAATTCATATCTGTATACTATAGGGTTATGACGATGGTGTATAGCACACAGAGATACTGGGTTTTTGGACTTTTTCATCATCCAGATTCTAAATAACTAAGAAAAAACACAACATTTCGGAAACTGGATCTCTTTCTGTCCTCAGGTGAAGGAAGACACCTACTCTGTTGGGTCCCTTAGAAAGAGCTAGCCTCAATCGCTGAACCATAGCATATCTGTTTAGCACTCTGCAGTAAATGTAACAATGTATTGTGGATATCTTTTATTCAATTTGGCATGCTCATTTGTCAAGGATGTGTTAGGTATATGGGGTTTTATAAATGCAGGTTACTAGGGGTTGCGCTGACTCAGTGTACTGCACTCTTAAAGCAACTTCTGTTTGTTTTAACATAATATTGCTACTTTGAAAATTCTGAAGAATTTTTAATTAGAGAATGTTTGGATCCACTCAGAATTTTTCCTGGCTCTGCAAAGGACTTTGGGAATTAGTGCTCAAAGCAATAAAATATAATAGTGTCACAGTCCTGTGCAGTACTAGATAATAGAATTTCTTATACAAATTTAATAAAATTCAAGCCTAAAAAGAAAAATTAATTTAGAAGATAAAGGAAAAAGTGGAGAGTTGTGTTGTCATGCAACAGTTCCTTGTGTATTGCAGAAGAATTAACCTGTTACTGCATGGAATTCAAATATAGAAAATCACTTTCTATTTAACTGATCTTCCTTGGACAAGATTGGTGTAATGCTTGCCCATATGTCTGTCTCCTCCTAATAACATCTGAACTGGTTGGTGTTCATGAAAGATTGTGTTTACAGAATTTTGCTAGGGGCTACCATATCTTTTTATCTCTTAGTTTCTTACATCAGCATAACTAATATGTATACCTGAAAACATTTGAGGTCAGATTGATGTTAGTGCCACTTCATTTGTATATTGATAATTCGTGTAAGGACCGTATCATCCAAAATATGCAGTGTTTGTGTGTTGTTATTATAGTACAATCTCGGTAATTGAACACAGTGTTTCAGTTCTTCAGTACTATATATTCCTGTACAGTACTTTTCATACAGTGGAGGATTTAATGTATGGTGAAGATGTCCAGTTCTGAGAAACATAAACATAAAACTTTTAACTGCTAAAGCAGAAATAATTCTATTAAATGATGATCAATTCTGGAACTTCTATGTTGTGCAGTACAACTTAATAAATTTATTCTGACTTTTTCTAGTAATCCATCATTTTCAGTAATCTGGTGTACCTTGGTCCCATATATGTCTGATTGCCAAGATTGTACTGTATTTTTATTAGCTGTGAAATAATATGGCAGTTGCTTTAAATCTGGGTTTTTTTTTTTTTTTGAATGGAAGTTGCTGAAGAACCATTGGAGCTAATGATGTGGAATTTTGTATGGAGGTAGATTATAAGTATATGTACAAATTTTATATGAATTTATTTTTGATGTGTTAACAGTTACAAACATGATAATGTTACAGAACTTGTCTGTAAAATTTAAGTTCTTTGAACTTGTATTAATAGATATTATACAGAGAAATAGATCTCTAAATTACCTAATATTCTATTTATAGTTGCACATAATGTCATGATGGGGGTTCAGAGATTTAAAGAAAGTATGGGTCATAAATTCTTCCCACTGTTATTACTTGTGTATGTTCTCACACAATTGGAATCTTGCTTGCAGACTTACCAAGCGAGATTGACAACTATCATGAATTGTGTCCATTGAAACCAGTTCCATCAAATCCCATGCACAAAAGCCAGCTGCTGGGTTACCCCATGTCCACGTACAAGGCTACCAACACTAAGACTGGAGTTCGCTATTGCCTACGCAGAGTGCATGGTGAGGAATAATATTCATTATGAGGAGAAGATTTTCATGAATAGGAAGACAGTAGAAAGTTCTTATAGTGCTGTGTTTTGATTTATTTGTGTAAGGTTTGTAAAAGTCATGATGCAATAAGCACCAGCTGTCTGGCTGCATGACCTACTTGTTGCTTCTGGCCACTTTTTAAAAAAACAGTCAGCTTATGAAAAGCATCAGAACTCACGTTAATCTGGTGTAATACCTGAATGAATTAAAGCCTGGTATACAAAAAATGACTAGAATATGTCACATCCAAGAAGGCAGTAATCTTCATATTACTGTTTACATTTACATTGGCACTACTTCGTCATGATGGTTACTGAACCATAACCACAAAATGTTCGTGTTTCTAGTAAATGTTCTCTTCCCACCAACTAGAACATTCTTTGCTAATTTAGTGTTCTACTAATTACATATTTATTATTATATACCTTAATTTGGATGTTTGCAGTAATTTTTTTTTTTTTTAAATTTGGTTAGTGGTGGGTGTAGTCCAAGTGGGTCCACTTGGCATGGCAGCCACTGATTGGCCTATTGTAGCCTGCCCCAGGTGATTATAATGGTGGAATGAAGATTGGCAGGCGAAACCGAAGTACTTGGAGAAAACCTGCCCCAGCGCCACTTTGTCCACCACAGATTCCACTTGACGAGACCCGGGATCGAACTCGTGCTGCCATGGTGGGAAGCCAGCGACTAACTGCTTGAGCTATGGTGCGGCCTATGTTTGCAGTAACTAATCATAGAAGAAACCTCTGTAATACACATGGAATGGTTGTGGTTGATTTGAGACCATGTCTTATTCCAATTAACAATTTTGCTGATGGCTGCCAATTTGAACACCTAGGCTTACAGTTTCACCATCAGCTGAAGCTGTGACATGTATGATAGTATCAGAAATTTTAGCTGCAGAAAGAAGGGAGAGGGAGAGATTGTGTGTGCATGCGTGTATCTTGTCTTCACTTGTTGTTTCTTGGTAGTGACTTCAAACAGATGTTCCATTTCCTCTGGGCTCCCGAACTCTCCCTGGCCTCAGCTGCCAGGTTCTTAACAACAACAGCTTGCAACTACTGAACCTGAGCGGTTCACTAATTGATGGGCTAACTCAGTCACTCACCAACCAAGTCAACTCAGCTCCTCCATAACTGTCCTGCTTATAACATCTTGGCACAGAACACACAGAAAACGCTCTTCCTCTGTTGCAGTTTATGGGTTGTTGTCTAGTAATGGACGTTGTCTTCTTTGTTTCATGGCTGTTGCCTAGCAGTGGGTCTACATGCCACAGCATTTAATGGAACAGTAATTTGTTATGAAATTAGTGTAATGGATCTCTTTCCTCAGTATCATCATATTTGAATTCTGAGTCTCTCATTTGATAATCAAACAGTATAAGACATATATTCAATTTATTTTAGGATTTCGGCTACCTAATACAAAATGCATGGGTCTGGTCGACATGTGGAAGCGTCTGCAACATTCCAACATTGTTCAGTTACGGGAAGTTTTTACAACTAAGGCTTTTGGAGATTACTGTAAGTATATTTACTGGCTTTGAGAGCAGACCAGAACAATTGTAGTCATTGAATAGCATAATAAATCTTTGCTTAGCGTAGCTTGTAAAGTATGTTTATTGAGATCGTACAAGAAAGCAAGTTGTTGCAGTATCATGTATGATACATCGAACTACAGTCAGTGAAAAACTAGGACAGCAGTGTCGCAGAACTGGTAGAAAATTTGAAATGAGTCATAGTATAAGTGGTTTAAAAAGTGCCTTATTAAATTAGTTACTTAGAACTCTAAGAAATGATGTTCTGTTTATTTGGAAAGAATTGGATGGAATATCTGTCTAGTCATTTATTTGCTCTTTCTTTCCTCTTCTGGCCTTTACAGTTGCAGGAATGCCTACAAGTAGCTGTGACCTCCTGCACACTTTAACCTTTATGAGACGAAAGACACCGTATGGGGGTCTTTAAATTAAAAGCCGAGTGGCCGAAGGACACCGTATGGTGATTCGTAGTCCACGCGTGCGCACAGTGTTTTAAAATTTAATTTTAAGATAGAAATTCTTGTTCTACTTACATTATTTTTGGACACCAGCTTTATAAGTAGACTGTCTTCCCTCCTGCATCATCTAACTGAATGCAGAGTCCGACGTCGCAATTTATGCACTTTGTCCGTATGTAACTCTGTTTTCCACGTGAAGTGCACACACGCAACATCTGTCTTGTATTAGCAGGAAGTAGGCCAGTGATGGTGAGTGGTCTCCTCTATTCGTAACGCTTATAAAACATCACAATTTCAGCTATGCACCATGGCCCCATTTCGCATGGAAGAAGCCGAAATTGAGAGGCCGCTCGTAAATCACACCATTCAGAATGCGGTACAATCGGTTATGAAGGGATGAGGACGCAAGGGGCATTCCAAGAACAGTAACTCTCTGTGGATAGTCCGACATACGTGTATAAAGAGGCACAGTTTCATAAGGACAAAGAAGGATAAGAACTCGCCCACACTCGTGTATACAAGAAGCCAATGTGACTGGAGAATGTGCAATGAAAACAAACTTCCTCTCTCCTCCAGATAAGACATAGTCAGACCGTGTGTCAGCAGCATGCATTTATACTGCAGAAACGTTTTGTGCAGAAGCTTTATGCATTTTTGTGGACAGACGCTCAAAATTGGGGATTTTTTTTTGAATCAGTGTAACAATTTTTACAGATTCTAAAATCTGTAAATTACAATATCTGATTCTATATTCTTTCTAGATAGAAGCAGCATTTATTTCGTTCGTTTGTCACAAAAATGATAGAAATCACAGCATTTTCAGTAACATGATTACAATTTTTATTACTCTACAATGGCGGGCATTTAAATTAACTCCGGCCCGCGGCCATTACCGGAATTTAAATGGTCCGTCCCTTAAAGGTTAATGTCCACTCCCTTAAAGGTTAATGTCCACTCTGTACTTATGAAGTGCTGTGTACTTGTCTATTGTCATGGTGAATCCAGTGATCTGGCAAAGAGTCTTGTCATTTTAAATAACAAAGCAAATTGGATAAAATTTTCTCCCATCTCAACTTTTTCATAGTTTTTCAAATCTTCTGGGACCCTTTTAATGTTTAAATTGTCACCGAAGGTTTGATGTTTGCAGAGTGTCTGATCTGACATTAAATTTACTCCTGTGATTCAGTCATTTTGAACCATTTCTTTCACTCTTACGACCTTTGCATTGGGTACATAATATTTTGGTATCCTGCATTATTTACATGTTCTGTATTTCATTGAACTGCTTACAGCAATCAAAAAGTTGGGTTCTTTACGTAACTTTATCATCGTAGCACATGGTTAGTATTTTATGTGATTTTATACAGGTTTTTCCAAGTTTCAGACAAAATTTAAAATTAATTTTTTGGCATAACAACTTGCCACCAATTATTATAATGAACATATGAAGAGGAATTAACCATGGAACTGACAGATTGCAAGCACATTTACAGCCACTTGCACTGCAGTCAACAGTGAGTCAGTAAATCGTTTGTAAATGTTACCAAAGTTACTGCATTGAAACTTTGACAAAAATAGTATGGGAACTGATTGGCTACACCTCCTATGTGTGCCACACTGTGCTTCACAGAGTAAGAAGAATACAGATTAGTCTTGGATTTGAAACAAAATTATAGCAGCTCCATTCTTAAGACACTATCAAGAATCACTGTTCATCATAACTTGTTCTTGGAACAAGTTCAGAATATTCTTTTATTTGTGATCTTAACCGCTTAACCATAACTTAAAAATAAGTTTGTCTTTAGGCATTCGTTTATTTTGCAGCAATGATATTTGTGTATGACTATCATCCTGGTTCAGAGACCCTGTTAATGAAGCACTTCTCACCTTCGGAACCACTGAATGGATACGCAGATCCCTTCTCAGCTGACCCAACTGCACCACGGCCGTACAGTCACCAAAAGAATGCCCTTTTAAGGCAACAGCATGGAGGTGGCAGTGGAATGCTACCTGAAGGTGTCATCTGGAATTACATCATTCAACTGACATCTGCACTCCGAGTGATACATGCAGCTGGTCTTGCTTGTCGCACTCTTGATCCTACCAAAATACTGTTAACAGGACGTTCTCGCCTTCGTCTCAGTAGTCTTGCGATCTCTGATGTGCTCACCTTTGACTCCACTTCCCCAAACCCCTTACAGCTCATGCCACATTTTCAGGTACTCAACTAATTTTAAATAATAGTAGGCATAGCATGTTTGGAGTCAGTAACACTTTATTTAAAGAACCGTGGCACCAATTAACCAGTCAGTGTTGACAAGAGTGTATTTTTTGACATGTATTTTATTGTTCATATATAGATGTCATATTTACATGAGTATGACATCTGGATTTTCCCCTATTTCTGTCTCTCACTTAGGAGCTGAAGAAAAGCAGGCCATTGTGTAATTGCAGAGTGTTTTCATTACTTGTCATGTAAAGATTTCAGTAGTTTTAGCGTGGGTAGTGTTAATTTACCTTAAAAAAGCAGGTGTGGGAAGTTGGCTGGAAAAATAAAAATCTGACTTGACACTGAAATGGGTAGAAAAATGGTTTTTCCATGACTTTAAGCTACAAGAAGGAGATTGCCTTATACTGAGGTAAGTACAGTACCATATGAAACATTCATTTAAAGAATGTTTTAATTCCAAGGTGACAGCTGATGACTGTTTTAATGGATTTATGCTTCCCTTTACTTAACTATTCAGTGTCTGTGTCACTGAAGAAATGGAGTTTCTGTTGAGGTTTCTGTGGTCACCAAAAAGTTTTGGCCGGTTGAACAGATAACTGCAAGGAGTTACCACAAAGCTATTACAAACATCCAGTTTTCTTGGAGTCAGTTATTATGTAGGAGTCTTTAGAGATACACTGCATGTTCCTCGTAAAAGGAATGAATGATTTTGTATCTTGGCTATATTTTAGGGTTTGCATTAGGAAGCAGTATTATGCAGCATCTTCATTGATGAAGATTAACATTTCATATGATAAATGTGGGTAATGTCTTCCAAGTACAATGGTGTTACAGTGAAATCCTATGAAGATATTTTTGAGAAATTGAAGAAACTGAGCTTATTAAGCAGGAAAACTTTTAAGGCTAAGTCCTGAAAGGTTGTTTGAAATCAGTTATTTTTATAAGGAATTTCTCATTTGAATTGAGGTCCGCTGTACTATTGTATTATACAGAATCCTGATAATAACATTCTAAATTAATGAATGTACATACCGAGAAGAAGCAGATTACTGTAATTGGTCAGTATAGTCAAGCTTGAGTTCTTCTCAGGGCATAGTGTGTGCATTAAAGTAAAACTGCTCATATAATGAAGCTTGATTTATGTATTTTTTTGCCTAATACATGACAACACATTTCACTTAGAACACCAGTATATATTTAGACAAGTACACTGTAATCCTTAGTGTGAGGAGTGGATTACAACTTTAAGATAAGTGAACTAAAATAATGACTGATCAGCCATGTATGCTGGTGCTGGAGGGTGCATCTACCTTGCTTGAAGTCCAGACAGAGAATCTGGCATCACAGACGCGAAGTCAAAGCGTTCCCCTTAAGAAATGGAGTGCATTTTCTTTCAAAAGCCAGAGTGCATAATAACACCATCTGAGGGGTTGCCAACCCTTGCCTCTGTTGACCTCCCCCCACAAAAACTGCAAAAAGAAACAGGGATATATGGTTCTTTACAAATATGAAGTTGAGGGGGTGACCAAGTGGGCTTTACAGGAGACCTGAAAGAAAGAGATGAGGATATAGAGTCTTCACTACCTTAGGGTCTGTTGACGATACTGTCATACAAAACCACATCGTCCTTCCATCTAATCATTTGTCTGTTAAGTATGGTTGTCATTTGTTCCATGTATGTGGTCTGACGATAAAATTTTGCGAACTCATTGCAATAAAAATGCTACATACCTCATTGCTAAATATCACTGTCGTTGCCTTGAAAGTACTCCCCTTGGGAAGCTTTGCACCACCCTTCAAAATAATTTTGGAACTGCTTTTGTGGATTGACCTTCAGATCTGCCACTGTATTACACCTGATGTCATCAGTGTCATCAAAATGCCTTCCTTTCAATATTTCCTTTATCTTCGGGAACAGATAAAAGTCACTCCGGTAGTTGCACTAACATATCTCTGATTTCGCTTCCACTCATGCCAAGTTTAGCAAGAAATTGAATGTTCGCCCATTGCTCTAATTCAAGTTCTGATATTCTTGCGACAGCACACCAAAACACACTCATGATAATAATAATAAAAAAATAATAAGATGCCACTCAGAAAGAGTAGATCATAGATCAACAACAACACACCTGTGAAATGCTGATATGCCACCGTAATCAAACCACACTGAGGTTTCTGTCCACTGCTGCCATGGCAAGCACACGGTGGCGAGTTCGCGAATTTTATTGTCAGACCTTGTATGTGTAAGACTGAATGTGTACTAAGAGTCAAAAAGTAGGTTCATTAGGTCTAAATAGATCATATTTGATTAGAATTATCTAATACTGGGTGTTCCTAAAAGAATGGTGGGGTTTCAGATATGTATATATTTTGTATTTCTTACTGTGTATAATCATAACACATGTCAATTTGAAGCTTAACTGTCCAGATTTTATGTGCATCCATCAAAGTGCCTCTATGTGCGCACCTTTAGTTACCCGGCACACATCAATGCAATAGTTGAATTCCTGCCACACCCACTGCAGCATTTCAGATGTGATGGTCTCCACAGCACGATTGATTGTTTCAAATATCGTGGAGCAATTGGGGTAATGGGGGTACATAAACCGTGTCCTTCACATACCCCCACAAGAAGAAATCACGTGGAGTTATGCCCGGGGACTGGGGTGGCCACTGGAGAAAGGGGGCATCTTCACTTGCAGCACGTCCAATCCATCGTTTGCCTAACTGTCGAAAATGGAACTAGGAAAGAGTGTGATATGCAAAATGAAAATTTGAGAGCCATGTTATGAATTCGTATACGTTTTGCTTTTCATCTGCAAAAACTGACGGAGATATACGGCAATGAAATCCCACCATTCTTTTAGGAACACCCTGTATAAGTCAGTCTGATGAAGATAATGGAATTAACCCTTCAGCGTGTTTTGCCGTACACGGTATGCTGGTATTTAAATGGTCCTACCTGCTGTTTGCCGTACACCGTACGCCAAGCAGTAAGCTTAATTTTGAAGGCCCATAAATATGGATCGAACCACGCCAGCATAATGACGATTGCACTGGGCTGTTGTGAAAAGAATGCGCTCTCTGTTCATTTAAACATAACATTCAATTTCCTGCAGCTCTGCCAGTCAGTCTAAATAGAACGCTGACCTCACAGTTACGATGGCCGAGTGACTATGATATCAACATACCACAAAGATGATATGCGTGTGGTTGTGAATAAAGCAAACAAACAAGAAACAAAGCCCTTGGTTGTTTGTGATTACAACAGAAACATACTAGGAGTGGATCTGACGGCTCAAATGCTACAGCCGCACTTGCTTGAATGAAAGAAGAGTACTAAGTGGCATCAGAAGTTATTCAAGAGGCTACTCAGTGTAGCAATACATAACGCAGTGGTCATATATCGGTGTCTCCTGAATAACAAAAACATGGGCACACCAAAGTTCAGAATTTCACTAGCACAAGGCCTCGTGGAAAATCACGGTTCTGGTTTTACTCATCCTGTATACAGCCGTCCATCAGTTGAGCCACTGCCTAAAAGACTCACAGAACGACATTTCCTGGAGCGTATTCCAGCCAAAGGAAAAAAGCAAAGCATCAGAAAAGATGTGTGGTGTGCGCAAAACATGGTAAAAGGAAAGAATCTATTTATTGGTGTAGTGAATGTTAGGCAGGGTTGTGTTTAGATGGATGTTTCAAGAAATACCATACAAAACTCAACTGCTAATTCACTTGCTTCCATCACTCAGATACAGGGTGCTCATATTATAAGGTAAGATTATAAAACGATCTTTTAAGATGATTTCAGTGAAAAATTCATAATTATACCTCATATAGTTCAAAAGTTACGATGCATAATATAATTTAGAGCAAAATTTAAATGCGTAATTAAAAAATACTACCGCAGGAGGCCCCACAACAGCGATATTTAAATGCCCACGCTGAAGGGTTAAATAAAATGGGACATGATAGTGTCATGCTCTGGTTCATGGTAAAGTGATCTGGCACACCTCGAGGATTGGATGTCGCATGTTATAGAAACAGACACATCTGTTATGCTCTGATCAATGAAGATGCAATTTGGAGGTCAGTTCACAATATTCTAACTTCTACTTGTTGATTAATTAATATGCTGTGCTACTAGGTAATTACAGTTAAAATGTGTTTTGTTGACATTTTTAAAAGGGTCATATACATTATAATGGTAATGGTGAGGAAGTTATCCCTAGAACTAACATATTTTGCTAATACAAAGAGATAATAAAAGAATAAGAAGCTTTACCCTGTAACAAGTTTTGCCAGGTGTTCATCTTAGAGGCTAAGCAAAATTATCATCTGCTTACTGCACATTTGAAGGACGTGACAGTGTGGAGAATCGAAGATGAAGCCAAACTTCGGAAGTTAAATGCATTTTGATGCCATAAACATACTAAATGAGTAAAACATGCCCTTTTTAGGTAGGACTTTTTTTAATGATAAATGTGTGAAATGTAATGAGTATGTGTTATAGCATTAGAATGTTTCTTAACTGAATGGTTTTAGTTTTTAGGATGGGAAAACATTTTAAGTCATATCTTCTTAAATAGGTCTCACTGTAAATTCAGGTAGCACATGCATGCAGTATATTGGCATATTCATGTAATATAATCTAGTATTATAAACTAATTCCATCATGTCATAGTATTACTTCTCTGAATGCAATTTGTGGTTGAAAAGATTGTTCATCTTTTGGATCTCTGTTAACTTGCCTTGGTTACCTGTTGTGAAGTAATTCAAAACCAGAATTGAAAACTGAGTGATAGAGGAATCTTGTGAAAGGTAGAGACAGTTCATAATAAATACCATATCTTTCATTTTACAATTTGCAAGCTCTACAATTAAAAGAGCAGTGATAAATGTTACAAGGGACTTGAGACTCTTGTAATTTGACTGGTTTGGTACCTCTGATAATGCTGACAATTCACTTGGATTATATTTATATGTTCTGTGCAGCAAGAAGATCTGACTGCATTAGGGAAAGTGATCCTAGCACTTGCATGCCGATCACTTATGGCTGTGCAACGAGAAAACATGCAGACATCATTGGACCTGGTTTCTCGCACATACTCAAATGACTTGCGAAATGTAATCATGTATGTGGCAACATACGTTATATACAAACTATGTACATTTTATTAATTAAGAGCTTTACTTAAAGGGAGAATGACCCCCTTGTTTAAGAGTATGTATTTTTTTAATGTAAACCCAAGGGTTTCTTCTTTATGTAGTAAAATTTAATCAAATAGAAAAGCCAATCTGTAGAGTTAGGAGATTATACCATACTTGTATCATTTGGATTTGGGAAGGTTGAAGTCAGTGTCATGAAATACATGTTACTTGTTTTTTTGTTCATATTGAACAGACATTTACATGTGGGTCAAGAGTTTAGTCTTAAGTCACAAGCAGTATAGTGAAAGATATACTGACACATAGGAAAGAATAACAATTCTGTATAAATGCATCTGCTGCAGTCGTCCCTCTTTGTTATATATGAGGGTTGGAACTTTAATAGTAGCAACACTGCTGTAGAGACAACATGCAACGGAACCAAATAGTGTTGCTTATACCACACGTTAGTTACATACCTACCTTACCTCAGAGCAAATGGACTCTCCCTTCCCACATCACGCGCATGCGCAGTGATGAGAAGAACAGAGCCTCGTGTTAGCTGGAGGTCTAATGTAGTATTGTCATGATGTTTTCAAAACGGGAACAGCGGAGTTGGATAAAGATTGAATGCGCCAGAGGCCGTAGAGCACGACAGTGTCAAGGTCTTCAAGAGGCTTGAGGGGAATCTGCATTGCCTTGCAGAACAGTGGCAAGGTGGGTGAAAGCCTTCAACAAGGGATGCCAAAATGTGGCAGACATACGTCAGCAAGGTCGTCCTAGTGTCAGTGAAGAAGTATATGCTCTTTCCGTGTTACTGGAGAGTGATTGACGCCATACGATTCGTGAGCTGGCCCGAGAGACAGGATTAGTGCATAGGACTATGCTTCACATTCTGAAGGAACACCTGGGCATGAGAAAAATTGCATCATGATGGGTTCCGCATGATTTGACGGAAATGCAGAGATGGCTACGATATGGCGCTGTTCGTAACGACTTGGAGCACTAAGAGCATGAAGGAGAGGCCTTCTTACGCCATGTCATTACACTGGATGAGAGATGGCCCAAATCGTACGAGCCACAAATGAAATGCCAATCGAACGAATGGTGTCATTACGGGTCACCACGAAAATCAAAAGTTTGTCAGAACCACGCCAATGTGAAAGTAATGGTGATTCTTGTGTACGACTGTGATGGTGTTATCCTAACGCATACCGTTCCCCGACAGCAGACTGTCCATGCGCAGTATTACTGTTCATTTTTGGAACACAACCTGTGGCCAACTTTGAGAAAGAAGCGGCGACACTTCCTGCAGAATCTGCCCATCGTATTGCAGGACAGTGCGTGGTCGCATGCAGCGCAAGCTGTGGCTAATTTGTTCGATCGATGGGGCTGGTAAGTGCTGTACCATCCACTGTACTCCCCGACTAAGCCCTTGTGACCTCGACTTGATTCCTAAGATGAAGGAACCACTTTGTGGCATTCTCTTCAGAACTGTTCCAGAGATTCTTCAGGCAGTAAACCGCTCCATTTGAACTGTCAACACAATGGGCACTGCTAAAGTTATCCTACGACTACCACATCACTGGCAGCAGTTTGTACACAATGCTGGTGACTACATTGAAGGACAGTAAAACCGTTTGTACACAATGCTGGTGACTACATTGAAGGACAGTAAAACCTTGAAATATGCATCTGTTTTGTATCAGTTGTAAATAAGTAGTTGCCACTATTAAAGTTCCAACCCTCGTACATATGCAACACAGTTCTGATGTAGAAACCTCATCATCTGCTAGTAGGAAGCAATCAGCAATTCTCCATGATGATGAAGTGGGAAGGGGATATTTTCTTTGTAGTTATTCCAAAGAAGGTGTCCTCAGATTTGGAGGTTGATAGTGATAGTGATTTGGATTGTGTACTTTTTGATGCCATAGTGAATGATAGCAATGGTGAAGATTTTGTTTGGGAAGATGTGGAAAGGTAAAAAGGAAAAGTTATCCTTCTAACAGGCAGTGGAGGCCCATAGGGTTGTGAGACATCGAGGTTGCCACATTTTCTAGGCCCTGTGTGGAATGTTATAGAGATTACCATACCAGGCTCAATTTATATGATGATAATGCCAATAAAGTATTATTTCATTTTGCCAGACTTAATTTTAAAACAGTATGGTACCAATTTCCATTCTGGTATATTTCTCTCAACATATTTTGATTAGTAGTATTTCATCTAGTTGTTGTTCAAGTGAAATGTTTCATTCTCAGGCTGCAGTAGTTAAATGTCCTTTATACTCAGAAATAGGTATGATTTAAGTGTCATATGACTGCCTCTGGTCTAGTGGTCAGAGTTCCTGGCTATAGATCCAGAGGTCCTGGATTTGATTCCCAGCGCTGCCAGATTTTCTGAGAAGTAGTGGGTCTGGAACGGGGTCCACTCAGCCTTGTGAGGATAATTGAGGAGCTACTTGAATGGAAAAATAGCAGCTCCGGTCTAAAAAACTGAAATTAACGGCAGTGGGGATTCGTTGCGCTGACCATGTGACACCCTCTATCTGCTAAAGTTGGCACTAACTTCGCCAACAAGTGGTGGTCTCGGTTGATATAGTTCACTTGCAGACTAAATCCATGGAGTTTCGTTTTTTTAGTTTTTAAATGTCATATAATGTTGAAGGGTTAATAGATACAAAACCTCTTTGGATTAGGAAAAACAAGAAGTATGGAAATAAGGAAACATGGGAGGATAGATAGAGGAGAAAAGTGAAGGTGTTATAGGATGATCTGTGTTACTAAATGGTTTAATGAATGTCTTGAAATGGTATTATGTACAAGTACTGTTGCATACTTTCCTCCTTATCTGTAGGTACTTGTTAACAAACCAACAGCAACAGCAGCACAGGAGTGTGACGGACCTAATGCCTATGATTGGTGCAAGATTTTACACTCAGTTGGATGCCATTCAGATCCGATCAGATGTGCTAGAGAATGAGGTGTCCAAAGAAATGGAGAATGGCCGCCTCTGCAGGCTCCTGGTTAAACTTGGAACTGTTAACGAACGTCCAGAGTAAGTATGTTCACATATGAACTGGGTGAATGAGGTAATACACCTTAGTACAGTCATACTATAAAAGAAGTGGGAAAGAGTTGCACTCTTGCCAGCCTGTAAGTGGGGCACTGGAACTCAGGAAAGGGATTACCGATAGAATATGTGGCCCTTTTATATAACTGAATGGATCTATTAGCTTCATCCCTCCATCTGGACTTGGGTTGTTCTGTTTGTACAATGAAATAATGATTAAAGGACAATTAAATATAAAGGAGTCAGTTACTAAAATATGAACCAAGCGTGATTTTGGAATGTATCCTGTCAGCACTGCCACTGTAAATTAATTTTCAGATATCTTGTTGAATATTTATTGCATTAAAAATATTTCAAACCAAACCATCAGAACTGGATTAAATATATATGTACAGTGAATTTCAGTAGAGTTTAAAGAGGATATTGTAACGTGTTTACGTTACTGAATACGCCGTAGAGATCGTTAACTGGTTTATTGAACAATCTACAACTATCGGCTACACTTAATTATCACACAGTTGCTGGGTTTCACACTTTATAACCCTAATCGCATTAATCTGCTAACACTGTTGCGGGGTTTCACGACTTACAACCCTATGCGCAAATCAGTTCACTCTGTCTTCAGTAGTCTACACGTTTACCGTAGGGGAGCTTTGTATCACTGTATCACGCGCTCCCAATTACACAATNAACTCGAACTCGAACTGATCGATACGCACTGTGCATCCACTTATATAGCTGCAGTGCTTGCCTGTGGCGTAATGAGTGCCACGTCACAGTAGGACGTTGATTACGGTTACGTTAGCGTTGCGCGTTATGTCACCGCGGAGGGGAGTGGCGGGGAGCGCTACGTTACCTTGGAGAGGAGGGTGGAGGGGGGTTCTCAGTCGCGCAACATGTTACACTATATTGGAACAAATAAAAATTATGTCATTACTGGCATAATACACAATTGTGATGAATCCTGTATTTGTATGAATTGGCGGAATTGCTTTGTACCAGTTAGTTGTTGTGTGTCTAAAATAACTTATTCTGCACAATATTTTGGCACAGTGTAACCTTTATATAACAAGAATTTATAACATTTATAAAAATGCTCATTCTAATTGGTTCTTTTAACGTTTAACGTATGGACTTTTAAGTTGCCGGCAGCCCTCTGCGGCTGATATTTAAATCGCCCTAATTAGTTAACATTGCAAAATTTAAGGAAAAATCCATATTTTCTGTTCTATGCAACATAGAAAAACAAACTAAAAACAACCTGAAAGATGGTAAAATTTTCTACATATACACAAAAGAGCAATTTTTACAAATGAAAATTAACTGTGAGTATTTTGTCATGAATTGCAAAATATAATCTTTACTATATATATTATGAAATTCCAAAGGGCTTACCCGTTGTCTTTTCTTCAATCTTGAATCATGGTGATATTGTAAATATAATGACACTATATAAAACAATATTTTGTTCAGACTGTACACGAGTTTGAACTGCCTCACTTCACAGTTTATGATACGCTCTGACGCACAGTCCACCTCACGCAAAGTGACATCGCACTTTTTACAATAGGAGAGAGTGCTCCTGCTTTTTTTTATTTAGTGAAACACATGACAGCGTCTTTGTTTCCCTTTGGTTGGCCAGTGTTGTGAATGTTTCACCTCCAGTCGTCTCAGTTGAGTTCCAGGTAACCTTGGCCTCCCCTGAGAAACGCCACTGACAGTGATATTCGCCTTGTGATATTCAGCTTTGAGACTTGGTGATATTGTTAATATAATCACACTATATACAATAATATTACTGTACGCGAGTTTGAACTGCGTCACTTCACAGTTTTAGTTCACAGTCACTTCACTATGATAGTCACACTGACACGCATGGTACTTCTCAAAGCAGTCCACTTCACACAGAGCAAAATCACGCTTTTTACAATAGAAGAGTGTGCTCCTGCTTTTCTTATTTAGCAAAACACACGACAACATCTTTGTTTCCCTTTGGTTGGCCAGTGATGTGAATGTTTTACCTCCAGTCAACTCAGTTGGGCCCCCTGATAACTTTGGCCTTCCCCAGAGAAACGCCACTGACCGTGATATTCGGCTTGTGCGATTGAAGAATCATCTTGGGGGAGGGGGGTTTCTAGCAAAATCGAATAAATTATGTTGATTGACAAAGTGACACTCTCACCTGTTGGTAATACTTGCAAAATCGTGATGCAAAGTAATTATAATACTAGTCGAAAAGAGTGCGAGTCCGACACATACTGAAAGTCACAGTGGTGAAGATGCCTTTACTCACAAAGTAATCCTGGCTCAGTGGGTTTATACCTCTTCCAAGGCACAAAATAAAAGTGATATATAAAGAAATATATGACAGTCTGACAGTGACTCTCTAACTGATAAAGAAATATTAGACAATCCGACACTGACTTCCTGACTGATAATTCGCCACTGAAAACCAATACTTGAATGCGTCAAGCACCGATGAATATTTCCTCATCAGTTCTCGAAACAAAGCTGAGCTATATTTGGCTGAGCAAGTCATAAACAGTCATATCTAAACGTAAATAGTATCGAAACCAGTATCGTGATAAATGATTTCTTTGTTCAGAGCTAAGGAATGAACCACTGACATGACCTCACGTAGGTTTGTTTTGGTTTCAAACCCAAGGTCAAACTGTCAGCACTCCCAAAGAGTGCATGTGTCCTGCGTCACATATACGTGCCTTTCGGCCAACTCCGGTTTGCTGCTTGTGACATATATATGTGCCATTCGGACATTAAAGGTTAACATCTAAAATGGTTGATATGCATAATATTTAGGTTCTTCTAACTTCTGCTTACATAATATCACAACATGGCACTAAATTTAAAAAAATAATGCTTGTATGGTAATATTTATTCATTTTGAAGTGATCATCATGGAATTACGAAAGAAAAGAATAATTCAACATCCTTAAATTCTTTGGCATCATCATAACTTGAGAAGTTAAAATTTTGTCATGTATACATAACCTCATACTTGCAACTGACAACATATTAGAAGCAATTCTGTGTGAGCAGAAGTCATGCACACCATTTGCTGTGGGCCTGCAACTTGCCAAGAGATTAGTCAGACCAAATTTCATATGCATGAGCTCTTGAATCTTTTGTAAAAGCAGTTGATTCATCAGACACTTCATGCGTACTAAATGTCTATTTTTGCCTTGAAATTGTGAACCCTTTCATTGGGACTCAGGAAGTTCTTTATCTTCAAACCTTCCATAAAATGGATGGTTTCTTGCTTTCATTGTGGAATCACTAACTGCTATATCAGCTGAAGTTTTTGGAGAAAACTATGAAGGACAAGAATTCCAAGCTGTCATTCCCTTCATTGTGTTGTATGTTTACCTTCATCTTTGTGTTGCTGTGGGTGCTTGATTCTGTTTCTTTATCGGACTCTGGCACCAGTTGAACCACAGTTTTTCATTCATTCATTCCTTCATTTATTTATTTACATTCCATGGATCCTTACATGGCTGGAAGACCAGTGGATATAGAAATAGTCAAAGACAACAGGACAAATCACATCAATTATATAAATAAAAATTAATTGTACTTAATCCATAACAGTTCAATGACATTGTTCAATATAAATCACAATGAGTAAATCATTAAAACAGTTATAAAATATATATGTAAAAGAATACAAAATGCTAATATAACACAAGACTATAATAATAAAACATAAAAATATACTACTAGGCATCCTGTGTATAACAGACCAGGATCATTAATTAATATTGAAGTTACAGTTTACGTTTGTGATCTTGTAAGCTCATCTGTCTCTGTGACATTTTGAGGGGAAATGTTATTTAAATGTTTACTTAATAAATTATATCAGTATTTGAGTTTCTAGAGAGAAGTAGTATTCTATTTCATTACATTAATTACAGATGTATTGTTCAGTTAAAGTTTTACTTAAATTGCATTTGGTGATATACAGGGATCAGTCACCACCATTGTTCTGCAGAGCTGACAGGTAATGAAAATATTTTGTATATCTGGAAATTTTGTCATTTCAGTGATTTGTTATTTTATAAGCAGTGAGATACATGACTTTATGCTTTAGATTAATGGTAAACATACATTTAACTCAAATTGGATGACTGCAGAAAACAGTGTGATCCTTTTCTGCACAAAATAATGTACAGAAATACTTTGCCAGGTATTCTTGAAAGGATCAGGTGCTAAAGAATTTTATGAACAGGAACTGTGCTGTGAACTGCAATGTAATAAACACTGAAGTCAACCTGAAATTATGAATATGTTATTGTTGAAATCTCATTTAGCAGAGATGTTTTTAAAGAGGATTTTGGTGTAGGCCACTATATGATCTTTGGGATCTTCAGATTCCAGTTGCATTTATGGACCAAATGAGATGTGATGTAGCATATCACACAAATGGTGGTATTTCCAGATTGAGTTTGGATCCAACATGGGCAGAGACTGGTGATCGCTATATGCTCAAGCTGTTCCGTGACTATGTGTTCCATCAGGTTACAGAAGATGGCCGGCCATGGCTTGACATGTCGCATGTTGTGCAATGCCTTAACAAACTGGATGCAGGTGCTCCAGAGAAGGTAAATGTTTGTCTGACTTGGAGCTCTATGATTTACTAGCTCACTAATGTGATCTAATTATGTCAGTTGAAAAAGAAAGCAGTGTTCCCATATGGAAAAATCTGCCCAGCAATTACAGAAACTGTTGTTATTCTAGGTAGTTACTTGTGTTACCTGTCAAATTTGGTGGGGATTAATAATTTCCCTGGTTTTTGTAGTATTTATTTTCTGTCCCTTGTTCATCATACCATTGCATTCCTCCCTCCATCTTATCTCCTGTATTCCTTTCCTGCTCGATTTATATGATTTTCCTACATCACTCCTGTCCTTCATGTAGTAATGACAGGAGCCAGTTTGGAGATTCACCCATATGCTGAATGGAAGAAGATAATTTGGTGTTTTTCCATATCATAGCAACAGCAGAAGATAGTCTGTGCACTTTCTTCTTAAGAAAAGTGACCAAAAATTGGGGGGTGTGTCTTATTAATAATTAGGTAGGCAGTGGTGCACAGTTTATTCATAACAATGTAGACAACATGGCATGGTGTGTTCATTACAAGGTTAGTAACAGAAGTCATTTCAGGCCCTATCTTATCTTAACCTGTTGTTCTTTTGTGTATGCCTGTGCAGCTTTAGTCCACAGTGTTTGAGTGGACATGAATCTGTGATGCAGTGTGCATGTGTTCTGCTAATCATGACTGCTGAAGGTTTGTATTTATAGTATTTCATAGATGTTATATTTTAGCATTCCGCNTGTCGGAGTATTCTTCCTACTTTTGTGTGTGTATTGTGCTTTGTGTTGTGTCTTGCTCCTGTGACTGCGTGTATTATACTGTGACTCGCGTATTGAGATACGACATAAGGATAACAAATCCTGAACAGTTTTAATATTTAAAATTTATCAATATATTTTAGTATAAAGACAACAGGGCATGCAACGAAGTAGTTTGACGTACATCGAAAAGCACCTGAAGATGGCACTTTTGTGCTGAAACATGTAGTGCAAGAGAGAAGAGTAAGGTGAATAAATGTATGCGCTGTAAGACGGATAGAATAAATCATGGACATTTCATAGATACTGAAAACTGAAAATATTGTAACGTGTCTGGAGTAGATACTCCCGTGGTAACGCGATAACATTGAGCCGTTGCGTAGACAGTGCCGAAACAACGAACGCGTTTCCCCGGAGATGAACAACAGAAGGCCGTTGAGTAACAACAGATGAGACGAAACACATTACCAGTGTATAAAGAACGTTCCCGAAGCAACAGATTTCCAAACACGTGAGATCGAACCTTGGCGAAAGGTGTCTCGTATCCGGTCCACAGAATACCTACATAAGACGAGAGTGACAGAGCTAATTAGCTTTCATACAACACAGTTGGAACCTAGCCTTCATAGAACACAGCAGAAAGATAGCCGCCACAGAATATGGTTGAAGTGATAACAATTGTACGGCGTGTAAGAGTGAATGTCCAATAAAGATTCAGTGAATCCGAGACCCACGTGAAGTTATTTGTCACGTGACACGCCCAACACATGACAATATTTAAGGGGACAGAATTGGAAGTGATGCCGCTGTTAGAAGATACAGTCTTTGTTTTTAAAATAGATGAAAAGTGGAAATCTTTGTGAATACATGAGAAGTGAGAGTTGTTGTACATTTTATGAACTGAGTGTGGATTGTGGGTTTCTTTAAATAAACAGGTAAGTTATAGAAATGTAACCAAGTGTATTCCTTTAGAAGGACTTCAGATCCAGATAAATTCAAGGTGGTGGATAGAAATAAATGAACATCACATTCAAATTTCAGGACAGTATGTCATGTACCCTAAACCCAGTGCATATACTTCAGTACTTTAGTTAATTCACATATTTTTTGAAAGATGTAGTACCTGGCTTGTTCTGGGCATGAAGTTTTTTAAGAAAATACAGTGCTGAGATACAGATTATACTTGGGTAAACTGAGGTGAGCGAGAATGAGGATGTCAAGGAGAGCTAACAGATGGAATCCAGTCTTGCTCTGTAGATATGAAAAAGCTCTGCAAGTGGCCAGAGATGATGCTGAATTGTTGAAACAGATCTTCTCATGGGGGAAAAAACCTCCGTGGCCTGTAGGCCTCAGGCAAACTATACCAACCAAGCGACCACTGCTTCTCGGCAAAGTTAGTGCCAACCTTAGCAAACAGGAGGTGTCGCGTAGTCAGTGCAACGGATCCCCATGGCCGTTAATCTCAGTTTTCTAGACCGAAACTGCTATTTCCTTGAAATAGCTCCTCAGTTATACTCACAAGGCTGAGTGGACCCCATTCCAGAACCACTACTTTTTAGAAAATTTGGTAGTGCCAGGAATCGAACCTGGAACTCTGGATCTGTAGCCAGGAACTCTCACCACTAGACCACAGAGGCGGTCCTCTCTCATGGAAAGGAGTCATAAATTCATATGAGGGCTGGTGGATTTATTTCTGCCCCGTAAGGGAAGTAGAAATGGACTAAGCAAAAGAATGTGAGACAGCCACATGTTACGAGTTATTACTTGACAGCATTATCAAACTTAGGCTTGCAGATTTAAGTGTACAGATGAGCCTGTGGATGCTTTTGAGGATGTATGGAGCCAGCAGCCATGTAGTGCTAAAGTACAGTTTGTAGTTCCTTTATTGTTACCACGTTACACTAATTTATAACGTATATGTCCAGTGGGTATAAATAAAAGCTATTTGTTGTAGTATATGTGTACATACTGTATTTATTTATTTTGAACCTTGGTCTTTTATATATGTATTTTTCAGAGCAAAATCCCCTTGCATCTTATTTCCCACAAGACTAAGTCCCTACACAACATGGTTTTATATGCATACTGTAATTAAAGAAATAACTCCCATGTTAAACAAGGAATTACAGTACTCAGTTTCTGGAATCAGGGCTGTCTTCCCCAAAGTGAAGGAGGGGCCCATAAAGTAAAATAAAGGTATCCCTGTAACAGGCCATGTAGGCCCATAGGGTTGTGAGATGTTGAGGTTCCCACATTTTCTAGACGATCGGCTCATAGATGGCAGCAAGGTTGTCAGCCCTATGTGCCAGCTGCCCTTTACCCCCAAGAATATTCCTGGTACTTATTTCTGTTAGAGGCTGAGTCGACCCCAGGACCATAGTGTGGCTGGAAGGATTAGGTGAATTGAAAAAATCCAGTAACCTCATCAGAATTTGATCCTGCGACCTTCCAGCTTGTAGCATAGTGCCTCAACCAACTACACTACCGTATGCCCCGCAGGAAGGGCCCATAGGGTTGATTAATTACCATTTTACGTAGCCTCAATAGCAAATGTGGTCTGACTAGAAAAGTTACAGAAAGTTGCAGCTAGTTAAGAATTGCATATAATCTTGAAAATACCAGTAAAATGCTTTATTTTGCAGAAGATATTTCTGTATGGTAGTGTAGTTGGTTGAGGCACTATGCTACAAGCTGGAACATTGTGGGTTCAGTTCCTGATGAGGTCATTGGATTTTTCAATTTAAGTAATACTTCCGTCCACGCTATGGACCTGGGGTCAGCTCAGCCTCTTAACAGAAATGAGTACCAGGAATCTTCCTGGGTGTAAAGAGTGGCTGTTGATGAGGCCATGAGCTGTTTGTCTAGAAAATGTGGGAACCTCAAAATCTCAACCGTATGGGCCTTTGTGGATGACTGGTGTAGTTTAACCTTTTTTTATAACATTAAGAAATTGAAAATGCCGCTTATTTTGTCACTATAATGAAGGTCTCATAAACCGTACTCATTATATTGTGGTTACACTGTAAATGTATTTGCATGATTCATTGAAGACATTTCTGCCAAAATATATTTGATTCTATGTTATGGAAAGCTGTTATATTAGAACTCATTTGCATAACATTTTGTTTGGTTGTACTTCCTGCAGGTATGCCTCATGTCTCGTGACGAGCAAAGCATTCTTGTGGTGAGCTATGCAGAATTGAAGCAGTGTTTGGAGCAGTCTTTTGAGGAGATTCTTAGTGCCGCCGCAAAGCCAGATCAGATAGTATAGATGGTGATAGTCAACTACCACCCATTACCACCCATCCTGTAGTGCATCACGATTGCCCCCATCATTGTAGGGTGGCATAGTTCTTCCCTTACCTGAGTGACAGATGGCAAAGGAAGATTGTAGGACTATGCATGCATGTTGTCTCTGTGCGTGTATTAGGTAATGTTTCTCCTCAAATACATTGTGTATGACGATGTTCCAGATATTTTTCTTTCCTTTATGCTTGATCATTTCTGAAACATGGTTTTGTTAACTGGCTACAAAAAGTGAGCAAGTTTTGCATTACTTGAGGCATGTTTATAACTGCCATCCAGGGTGCTATCTCCGGGTTGCAACTAAGATCTGTTTGGTTGGAGTACCAACAAAGAAACAAGATTTTTGCTCTTAGTTTTTATTTTATTAGTTGTGTATTATTTTACACATCAGTTTTCAGAAGAGAAGAGAAGTGTGGTGTGGGGTTGTGTGTATGTGTATGTATGTGCACATATGTATGATGATAGCTCATTGATTTGTAATTAAATTGGAAATTGTATGTGTTTGAGTCTTTTATTTGTGAGGAAAAGAGGGGCAAGTACTGAGTCTTCCAAGACTTGGGCAGTTTGCCTCACATAAAGTTTACAGTATCACGGGTCTCTATGGAGAAGTTTATGTTTTTGTGACAGTGAAAGACTGGTGTTCTAAGCTCAACCAGCCAGATGACACCCTATTGTCTGCTGAATGTATTTTTTCTAAACATATATTTTTTTGTAATGGTGAATTACAAGTGGTTTCTGTGAGTCAAGCACAAAAATGCACCAAAGGATGTAATGTAGCCACCAAGAGGCTGACATGCATGATTACTTATGTGTTCCATTTTTCAAATGACAAGACAAGTGTAAGTGCATCTGATATCCTCCTGACTGATGTGCAGCTCTTCAAAACGCCTGACGACTGCTTCCCCAAGCAAACAGGATCGTGAAAAGTTACTACAGGGAGGAGATTTATGTATAATTTACATTCCCTTTGATGCTGCTTAGCTTGGATATGATAAGATAAACAAAAGCCTTTTTTCATTACTGATACATATTTCAGGTTTTTCAAATGTCCTGAGGCACAAGCGTGCAGACATTTTTGTCACCTCCTGTTTCTCTTTGGTGGCACAAATCTTTTGAGTAGAGAATAGTGTGTATCCTGCTTAAGAAAGATTTGGTGGACACTTAGCAGGCACCATTTATTGTGCAAGGAAGGTGCGGCATTTCCATAGCAACATTTTCATTTTGTTATGCCAGCTTTGTTGTGTCAGACCTTTCTCAGCCTTCATGTACAGTGTATATGTGCATCCTAATATTCACTCACATGAAGGACACAGTTAAGGCTGCAGTTCTAGAGATTCAGTGAAACAAAATGGTAATATCAGTTTGCTGCTGTGTGTGCGTGCGTACGTTTGTGTGTGTATGCAGAGTGTGAAAAGGCGGGATGAAGCAGGTGTAAGATACTAGTTAAATTTTATTTGTGATATCTAAAGCATCAACACAACAGTATTTTCCATCCTGTTGAGATTAAGGTAGACATGTTTCAGCTGAATTTATTGTTAGAAATATAATTCAAGTACTTCCTTGTTACACTCTGCACATTATGTGCACCTGCTAGACTACAGTATATTGTCTTCCAACTGTGTCTTGCAGTAAGCAGGTGGAAGAGATTCCATCCATGTTGGCCATGGTGATGCTGGGCTGCTTTGGTCTAGTTTCATGAACATTTACATAATCATAAACTTGGGTTAGTAGTGAAATTGTGTGTATAAAATAAGTGACAGGATAGAACATGTAACTGTAATCAGTTTAGGATGAACATACAGAAATGAGTTGGCCTGTAGTGGCCCCTAAAACAGAAACCTGTTGTAGTATCAGCTGCAGCATTTGCCATGCGTTATATGATATTTTTTCTACATATTACAGGAGATATTATGAGCCACCAGCTGCCCGTGATAAATGCTCAGATAGTGTACAATGTAATGGCACTGCCAGTGGTACAGAACTGTAAAAGTAAGCTCTGTTTTGTAACATTGTTAGTCCATCTGGGCATCCATTTGTTGTGTAGGGGAATGCATTTTGTGCGTAAATTTCACTTTCAGCCTCACACATTCTGTGAACTGAAAAACATTTACAGAATTTGTTTTTGTAGCCCATCACAGTTATTATTGCTCCTCACAATACAGTATCAAACAGAAACATAGAATATATATATACACACACACACCACTGAAGTATTAATATTTCAGAATCATTAAAAAATTTAATTGCAAAAGTGCTTTGCACCAGAGGTAGCCTGATGAATTTCCAGCTGGCTTTTTATATGTTTAATTGTACCTAGCCAACGTGTAGCAAGATTTCATACTTTGTTAATTTCCTCCCTCCCCAGAAATGTTTCTGCTTGAGTGGGCTAGGAAGGTTAAGAAGATTCGGTCCAATAATGAAGTTCAAGAGATTGGTATCTGTATTCTGTTCTTATGACAATCTAAAATTGGATTCACATTTCATTGCTTTTAGAACACATTATCTGTAATGTATGAGGATCTGATTTACTCACAGTAACAACAATAATAATTATGATGAAATTCCATTTAGTTTATTGTAGATCCTCAGAATGTTCACATAGTAGATAAAATATTTGTCTGTGAGGCTTTGGCGCTCTAGGAAATATTCTATCCTGTCTCAGCTATTGTACATGCAACTGTCGTATCAATAAATTTGTTAATAAATAGGAAAATGAATATTTAAATCATATTTTTTATTGTATGTGTAGTGTATGTTTTGGCAAATTATTGTATGTAGAAGCTCTGGTGGTTTTGATACTGATGCATATGAGCTGTATGTATCAGCTTCAGAAAACTATGATATTATGAACATTTGCTATGTTATTTCATCAGTAACTCATCATATTGCTTTGTCACTGTACGTATCTCAGTACTGGAATTGGTTGTATTAGATGTGACATCCCTGTACCTTGAGACAAGATATGATACAGCCCAACATGTACCATGCACAGATTGTCCTGGATGTATACAGAAACTGATCAGTGTGCAGTATATTATTGTGCTGGAGATACTGCAATAATCTGTGATGATGACGAGAAAAAGAGAGAGAGAAAGTGCTGACAGAGGTACATATCCTAGAAAGTGTGTGTGTGTTGTAAAAACAGTGCAGGAGGTGGAGAGTATGGGGTCATACTTGGTTGCAGGAAGAAATAATTTACAAGTTGTAGTCCTGGTTTTCCTCCGTTATGTAGTTTTAAGATTGGGCTATGAAAAGGATAACTGAATAATTATTATATAGAAATTGTAATTAGTCATTTTCATTCATAATTACAGGGTTTTTGGACTTTGTCCATCATGTGGTATTCTAAAAACTAGAGAACATAACGTTTTTTAAATTGGATCTGTTTCCATCCTCAGGTGAGGGGGACACCTCTTTTGGGTCCCTTAGAAAGAGCCAATGTCGGTCAGTGGGCAACCCATATCAGTATAACTATGTCTTTGTAAGTACATGAGACTAGGCTTTATCAAAGGAGTTAACAGGAAAATATGCAATAAAAATTGTGACAACGCATGCCCAGACCTGAAACTAAGATGTGTCTGCGTGTTTTGTTACAATTTTTATTGCATATTTTGCTGTTATCTCCCTTCAACAAAACCTGGTCTCATGTATTTATATAGCTGTAATGATGCTGACATGAGTCGTCCAGTGATTGAGGTTAGCTCTTTCTAAGGGACCCAACAGAGTAGATGTCTCACCCTTCATCTGAGGGCAGAAATAGATTCAGTTTCTTGAAACATTCTGTAATCTGTTTTTTGGAATACCGGATGATGGACAAAGTCAAAGCACTCTGTAATTCTGAGTGTTATATACCATTGTCAGCACCCTTTAGAATATAGTAATTTTCATGGTTATTAAAAATATAATTATAAAATTTGGGCACTAAATGCAGTGTGGTTTTTGTCTGTCTGTTTGTCTATAACTTGTTGCAGATCCCTCCCTTGAAAATTACAGCTTTATAACCTGTCTATGCCAAGTTCATTTTGCTGTCATAACAGTACAGTATGAGGACTGTCAGGTAATACATATGTTTATTTTGTGATCCCTTAATTACATTCATTCATCAGTAATCTGTCAGACGACAGGTCCACAGTCTCTCCCAAAACAGTTCCCCCAGTTAATGCGATCTAGAGATTTCTCCTTCAAATGAGATATCCTCTTCTGTCCCCAAGGTCATCCAGCATCTTCTTACATCTTCTGGTTCGCATACATGGTGTGTCTGTTTTTGGAAAGAGACTATCCAGGAAAAGTGATAATGTGGTAGTTTTTCCATTTGCTTTCCACATTGCAGTACAACAGCCGTTCAAACCACTCTGGTCATGCCTGTTGCTATACGAACTTGAACCATCTCGAGCATCATTTGCTCTGTGCTTCAAGTCGCTGCTTCCGGCATCAGTTTTTGGTTTTTGGTGTCCCTCTTCGTCTGATGCCTACCCTTTGACCTGTCCAGCAAAGGAGGCCCTGCCAGTAGCTACACTACTGCTGGTATACCTCTCAGTGGCCTTGGTATACTCAAACCCCCTCACCACGATAAGGTGGAGGCACCAACGAGGGGACCCTTAATTACACAGACTAAAATTAGTTGACCATGTAGAAGAACTTGTTTTGTTGTGGGATATTGGAACCAATGACTAAGAGAAATCCTCAGGATTACTGAGTTTTTTGGCATTGCTCATCATCAGATAGTTTGATCAAGTCCAGAAATTCTGAATCCCAAGTTTTATACATCACTGTTAGAGCTCTTTAGGATAAGCTTTTGAGGAAAATGTTTATTATTCTGATTATATTCAGTTACATTGTACATAGTGTTTAAAGGTCTTCATACAGTGATATTAACTGATTGTTCAGTGACTCCAAGTAGTAAGAGTGCTGCATCACTAAGTATTTGCATAGTACAGACCAATAGTTGGACTGAATTCTGTAGGGTGGTAATTTTTTGTAATTGCATTTGGGTTCCTTTAAGTACTGTCTTTGCAACACACAAACAAGTGACCATATATACACATCAGGAAGTTGTGACTTGGCCTAACTAAGCTTAGCTGCCTCGGGACCAGGACAATCAATCCATACATTCTACTGTACTCTTAAAAAGGATGTAAAGTGTCTTTCTTCCATGAAGGAAATAGAAACTTTGAACATATTGAATATCAGAGGAAGCAAGAATCTGCAATGAGAATTGTAATTGAAATTTGATTTAAATGTTCCCCATTATGGCCAGTGTGCATTAAGAATGCATATTTCTTGATATTATTTTGGGCTTCAAATTTCATTCAGGAATTAGTGAGTGCAATTACAATAACACCTCTGAGAGCTGATCATGGTGTTCACAAATTATGGATGTTCCATCACCGCTGTACTGCAAAACATGTGTCTATGTCCACAATCCAACTGTGATATTTTAAGTGTCAGGCTTTTGATTTTAAAATAATTTTGAATGGATTGTGTTCAGTGTTCAGATTTGTAATTAATTTGCTTAATTTCACATGGCTCATCCTGGTCCGTCACACTGTTGCCTAAATTCCTTTATTTGTTCATAAGTATTTACCCATAATCATTTCTTTATTTTTCTTTCTGAATACATTTCAGAAGTTTAAACCTTTCCTTAGTTACACTAAGTACTTTTGTCCTGTATGTTTCATTTCATTATAATCTAGAAATATTGACCAAGATTTATGATAGTAATATTGTAAAATAGTCATGCTCCTGATGAACCATTATATTATTTTCACAGTAGTGTAATCCCAGATAAAAAAAACTGAAAGTGCCCTCATTTGCAATGTAAATGATATTGTTACTGTTTACAGATTCAGTGCAGTTTAATAATATCAGTATGCTATAAACATCAGCGCAAAGAAACAAGGTGATATCGCAACATATATGCATCCATAGGATGGCTATATTTTTTTAAGCACTGCCACAGGTGGACCTCTTGTGCAAACATACTTACATGTACTTGTTTTCATAATGTAGATACAGGAAGATATTGCTGTGGCACAACATAGTGATCACTCTATTCATTAACCCTTTGCTCATCTTATGCCAATTAGATGTGCTCAGTTTTTAGTCACTTAGTACATGGCGTCAAGTGTTATATATGGATGTTTAGAGGGAAGTACAGACTTTCATGCTATGGACATAAATGGTTGTTTGAAGGTAATGTGGAAAAGTATTATGCGTTTTTCTCTATATAGTGGCATATATCTCCAAACAGCCTTGGCATTTCAAGCAAGTAGTCCTGTGTCTTGGCATTCAAAGCGTTAAATGATTGCCAAACAGCGAAATAGTTGTAGACATTTAGTGTTTGCATGTGTAAGCCACATAGGCAAGTACACAGGCACTTTTACAAGTATGGATATCAAGCCATGGTTTCATTCCTTTCATATTGTGTTTAAGTAGATGAATTGAATTTAATTACACATCTTGGTTGTGACTTTAATTTGTATTTCTACAAATTTATATCCAGACACCAATCATCACAAGGAATAGGTGCAAAAATTAAATATATAAAGGGGGTAGTCTGAGATATTTTCAATATGAGAACAAATGTCCTTGAAAGACACTTGAAATTAGTGTCTCGTTTTCTGTAGTAAAATAGATCAGATGAAAATACTCATGAGATATCAGGTGAACATAAAAAGATGAAACCACTTGATCCACTAATTTTAACTCAAACCATAAAAGAGGAGGAGACATTAAGTTTCTTGTAAACAGCACATCATTAATTTATATATTCAGTATCAACATAATGCCTCTTAAGTAGCATGGCTACAGACATCTCCGTCATATCTGACTCCTTTTTTTCCCCCCAGTAGCTTTCACAGTACTTCAATTTAGTGATTATATATGTTGCTAAGTGTGCGTGAAAGACTGCTATTATTTTGGTACTATAGGGTTCTGACGATGGTGCGTAACACACACAGATACTGGGTTCTCGGACTTTGTCCATCGTCCGGATTCTAAATAAGTAAAAAACACAACGTTTCGGAAACTGGATCTGTTTCTGTCCTCAGGTGAGGGAAGACACCTACTATGTTGGGTCCCATAGAAAGAGCTAGCCTCAAACACTGGACGAACACTGGATCATCATCCGAAACGTTGTGATTTTTACTTAGTTATTTAGAATCCAGACGATGGATGAAGTCCTACTTAGTTAATTAGAATCCGGATGATGGATGAAGTCCGAGAACCCATTCTCTTTGTGTGCTATTATCTTGTATTACACCAAATACAGTGTGACAGTTGATTGCGTGGTGTCAGTCTCAGAGCTATGTCATGTTATATGAATGCATGCTTGGACTGAATCATAGCTTGAAGGATGCTTCAGAATCTTTGTTTCACTGTTTTTATAGGGTAGAATATGAATGTGGTCTGTTTGCTTTAAAGGGCATGGAGTTTTCCTTTATATTGTAATGTGTTTTACCACTGAAGACGCCATTCAGATTGTTAATTGGTTTATTTAACAACCTGCAATTCTTGGCTATAATTAATTATGACACTGTTACAGGTTTACACAATTTACAACCCTACACAATAATCTGTCCACTCTGTCCTCAGTAGTCTACATATATTCACAGTACGATAAAGGAGCTATACCAGTGTCACTGTATTACACGCTCCCAATTATTCCTCTTGTGAGCCAAGCATCTGCTTCTCAAACTATCACTTCTAACCACTCATTCCGGTATTCTTCTTTCCACCACAACTGAACCCGGCGACTGTTCCAATTCGAGTGTCTCTGGTGGCAGCTACATTTTAACTGTGTCACTCCTGATCACACACTATTAACTACTAACTGATCTCTCACTTACTTCTAACTACTAACTGCTGAATAGTGTTTGCTGCTCCTTATTTAGCCTCAGCACGGACAAGACAGAAAACAGTTACGCGATAGGTACTGCTGTTGCCTGACGCAGTGTTTGCCAATAGCCTAGCAACGCTGTCGGGAGTTGTTTACTGCTGCATAGCAACCGTGACATCCCTTGGTAACGTCACCTCGGGAGGGAGCGGGGTGTTGATTGGCCTATTACTGTAGCAGCGGCAACACTCCGAAGGTGTTACGTCAACGCTAGCGGGGGAGGGGTGTCATCCTGCGTAGCACAAATACGGCACAATATTATTACTTCTAACTTTTATGTAAGTAACATTTTCAAGTTTCAGAAATTGAGAAGTGTTTGAAGCCAAGTGATAGGTTTGGTTACACTGAAAAATGTAAGAGAAAGCAGTAAGTGGGGATGTGAAATTATAGACAGCGTTTGTTTACTGTATGTATTGTGTGGGCACTTATTAACAACCACAATCCAGGTGCAAAATTGACTTGAGTTCAGCAAGTGAACATATATTTAATTGGAATATTTTTTACAGTGATCTGCAGACTACTTTATTTAAAAGTTTTGTTTTCTGACTTGGCATCAGAATCTAAAACAAAAGACATGAAAAATATTAATTCTTCTCTTTAATCATTCTAGGCTTAAACCTGTTGCAGGGCCTTACATGACGCTCTCCAGTACTTCCTGTCTTCTCACATCTCCTTTATAAGCCATAGCATATGTAGGGATACAGGTTCAATTTTAATTAATTCAAATAAATGTACAGAACCTCTTAGATAAATTCTGGCATGCATTCCTAGTTGTGAATCTAAGAATGTCAGTGGGTGTGTATAACTCTTGCTGTTACCTTTGCAACAAAGCATATAGTTTGGTATCACAGAGGGTGTAACTACACTATATAAAGCGATTAAAAATAGGACATTACTCCATGAAATAAACTGCAGTCAAATCTGAGTAAAAACTGATAATAATGGTGTCTAAAAATGCACCACTTCAAACCAGAAAATGGAGCGGGGACATTTTGTGCATTCACGATGAGTATTGATGCCTTTTTGGAGAAGAATTGGGACAAACAAATCACAGTATATTATTTTTGGCGTGGTCAAGATATGCATTTGTTTCTTTAACAGCAAATGAGTTGCAAGAGGAACTGGGAGAATTCCAGATCTTACCCGTTTCGCACAGGTTTCATCATGCCTAAACTTGGCCAGTGAAAGATGTTCACTTGAATCTCTTTTTGTATAGAATAGTTACAAAAGAGTGTGTTGTAGACATTCTTACATTAGATTAGTTCTTGAAGTATAGACTGCAAATTAAGATACTACTTATAATCATTTTTATATTATGAATCATTTGGAGCACCATATGTACCTTCAACTTGATACAAATTTTCTTCCTGTTTGCAGCATGTACATAAGATAATATGTATATTCAGTCTCCTTTTCCAACATTGGAATGTGGACATAGATGCTAAATTGCCAGTATTTTATGTTTTGTTTGGACTAGCTTTTTTTAAGTGCAAGGTTGTTGTTTATAGAGATGGTGTCCATTTTGAATTGTAAATCAGCCTTGAGAAGTGTATTAATCACGTAATTATGTGAACTTAGTAAGTTTACTTTTGCCAAGTACTTTGGTCTGTTTTTCATATTTTAATCATTGTGTCCAATTTTTGAGACATCACACAGTACCTTTTACATGTGAAGGTATAGAAAGATTATTTATACTTTCAGCTCTAACACCATAGGACAGGTAACTTTTGTGTCAAATCCTCTAGTGTATTTTATTTAGCTGTCATATAGTGTGTAATTTGGATTTGTATACAGATTTTGATGCATCCATGAAAGCCATTCTTCAGTTTAAATAAATACCTGTTGTATGTCTCTGTAGAGTATATAAAAACATGCTCTGTCCATTCTCACCAAAGTTATGCAGCTACTGGCACGTGTAGCATATAATTAGAAGAGTGATAAATCCATGCCAGCTGCTGGATGCTTTATCATATGTATAATATTTGGCTTCAGATATTAAGCATTTGAGTGCACATGAATTAGATATACATGAATTGAAATAGAATATAGTACTTAAAAGATTAAGGCCCTAAAGAAATGTGGCGGTAAATGATTAATACTATGATAGCAGGACCTAAGAATCCAACATTTCTAATGTAAGTGTCTGCCATTAGACATGACCTTGGTCTAGTTCCATCTACCTCCCATTCTTGTGGCAAAAATGAATACTTTCATAATGTCTTTCATCCCAGAAAGCTGTGGGCCCTTGCTGTGGTAAATGATCTTTCATATCTCATAAATATTTCATTTACTGGAGTTTTCTTTCTCTAATAATGTATGTATATTTTATTACAGTTCATTCATGCCAAATGATTTAAGTGGTATAATATTTAATGTCTTCTACTTTTAGTTTGCCAGTCATTGCAACTACTGAATAGCGATCATACAGTTTATTATATTTTTTTTTGTATGAACAACGCAATTTTATTTATTTATATTAATGAAATTGTATATAGTGAAGAATCTGTTTATGCTAGTAGGTCTCAACCTTTGCAAGTAGATGTACCACAGTTTCATTTAACATTTCTGGGGGGAAAGAGAAATTGCAGACATTTTCAGGTTGTGCAGGCGTAACCATGTGATATTTTATGAACTGGAGAGCTAATTTGGAATAAATTTGTCATCTCTAAGGACTCTGATGGACATTAAAATTTTGGTCAAGATATATTTTTGGGCATATTAGTAATTCAAGCACTTTGGACTTTGTAAATATTAATTTTCCACTTTATATATGTGACTGTTATAATCTGTAACAGACAGTGCTACTAGGGGATGTGGCCTCTCTTGGTTTTTGAAGAAAAAAAGATAAGAATGCGGCACTTCCAAGCTTTATCTTTCTGTGCTGTACTGCTCATGAATTATGTGTGAGTACAAACATTTTGGTGTGTGCATCTCACTTGCATTATGCATGTGCAAAACAAGAAAGTTATGAGTCTTTACTTTCATATTACCTAATGTGTCAAAGAGCAGCACTGTTCATTTAAATATTCCTGGTGATGAAATGATTTTGCTCCAGAATGTTGGATGTTGTATTTAATGCTGGCAGGTTCTAGTCCATGCTATAATGCTTTAATTGTTAGTTCATTTTTTATTCAGTGTTGCCAGTTTATTAATTTGTGACTTTTCAGAACATACAGTTGAGGAACTGGCACTGGCTTTGTTGCGATCCTGATCACTGCCACAACTGCTGCTTTTAGAACACTGCTATCCTTTTATCAGCTGTAGCTGCCACATTTCTGAAAATGCAAACATCTAACCTGAACTTCCTGTAACGTACATGAAATGGCTTGAGGAAATTAATCAGTGCTTCCATTTCTGGTTATGAAACAACTGCACAGTATGTAGATTATTTTAGACGTTCACAAGTACTTTGTTTATTTATAATTTATGCTCATAGATTACAGTAACAGGAGTTAAAAAGCTTCTAAATTATTCCATGTACCACAGTAGGTGAAATACTTTGGCACTAAATTATAGCATACCATGTTGATTGTTTTAAATATCCATGGAGATTCACTTACAGAAACCCTTCATAGCCATTTTTGCGCTTGGCTAACTCTTTATATAAAAAGATGTGGGACACAAAAACATTACATCTGGGCTGGTTACCGAAATGGTCACCATCTACCCACCATTATCAGTTCTAGCAGTTCGTGTCCAAGAAATTTGGATGGACACCAAATGATCTGTCTTACATCAGCTATTCATTTTTAATGTGTATAATTTGTTAATTCTTCACCTGGCCATATTGTATGCAAATGTACATTTTTGTTTCAATAAAGTATTTTTAAAAACAATCCTATAGTAATGTGTTTTTTTTTTGGCGTTCATAATTGTTACAACAGTAACACTTGAACAAGTTTCTGATCCACTGCCCTACCTAAGTAACGCGACCCTTAAAAATATCCAAACCGAAAATGTGACGGGATTTTAGTGCAGGTTTACCGTGCCGCATCTGGTTGTCATCAGGTAGTTTGGGCGCTGATACTCGCGGACGGACGGACGGACAAGAGGAAATTAACAGGTGGTTCTGAAGGGCACCTAACAAGGTCCGTGAATCTGGCTTGATATTAACGGCCCTCTCTTGCGCCGTAACAAGCGTGCAGAAGGGAAATGGTGACGTAGTGCCCCCGACCTCTCCCAAAGCGAAGTGTCCCGTGACGTTCTGATCCTGTGGAGGTGTGATCACTCGCTGTTGTGCGAGGGCACACTTGTGTGGGAATTAGTGCATCATTCTTTGGCCAAACGGGATAAATATGCATATTGAAGTGATAATTCGAAATAATTCTATGGTAACAGGGTTCCCCATCCGTGGCTTCTGTCAGGCCTCTGTATTGACTTGCTTAAAGAGTTCCCTGACACGGAACTCGAAGGCTGCTTGATCATAACCAAATTCCAATATTACAAGCCATGCAGTTTTATCAGCCTGAAATTCTTCCTTTGTTTACCCGTGCGGTGTTGGTGACTTCCTGGCCATTGCATTTACATGACAGTTTCGCCTCGAAATATTCTGCGCTGTGGTGAAACCAATTTCGCTTAGGAAACACAGAATTAGGGTCCATTTGCACATTGTAACCCTATAATGTCATCTGGAGCCGTGTTTTGACAACGTAATCGTCTCTGAAATCCTCTTGGCCTTAAACAGGAGCCACGAATGCAACATTGTGCCCTGCATAATCCATAGGACTTCGGCAACCTCTGAAATAAGAAGGCGGAAAATTGAAATTGAAAATAATTTACTGTGTTATACCTAAATTAACAGCAGAAAGGTACCGAGCGGATTGGCATAGCGGTAATGCTTTCGGTAGGCCGCACACCGGCATGCGTCAAGACATGTAACAGTCAAGACACGATGTCTGCGACATGACGCAAAGAAAGAAGCACAGTTGAAACGAATGAGAGTATGGAAACCGCCGCACATCGGTCTGAGTCATGATGCTGACAAATCACGAATGAAGCAACACTGCGTCTTTTGTCCTCATGCCTGATGTTTGTCTTGACGCAGTTGGTGTGCGGCCGCCCTTAGACCCGCATTCGGAAGGCTCTCGGTTCGAATCTCAGCCGAGATATCTCGTATACTGATTTTCGTGGGTTTATTCAAATTTTCCAGACAAATGAGCTGTAACCTCATAGTGAATGTAGCGCCCAGTAATCTGGAGATCGTTACGTCATTGTTACAAAGTTACTAGATCTTGTTCTTAACATGAGATGGGATCTCCAGAATTCCATACCAAGCTCTCACTGAACACAAGGGCGTTTCTTTCGTAAGGGTTCCTACTCGAAGGGTGATGTACCCTTGAAGAAGTTTTTACAAATTACCACACGAAGAGTAAGATTTTCTGGGTTGTAACACCGTGTAGTTGAGAGACGAACGTTCGAAAGAACATATCACCTCCATTTTCAGGGTCAAAGAGTAACCTACGCGAGAAAGAAGCTTACCGATTGATTCTGCTGGTTTCTTGCTTGGCTTAACTTTTACCTTGAAGATGGAGGCGATAAGTTCCTTCGAAGCGTTGACCTCTCTCCGAACTACACCGTGTTACAACGCAGAAGACCGCATTCATCATTACTACCGCCATGGAAACCTAAAATTCTNAAGTCTGTATAGTGTCACTTCGTCCATTTGAAGAGTAGAGATTGTAACCGCTCACTTCTTTGGGCCCTTTACATTGAACGCCACGCTGTTACCGTCCTCCCTTTATCCTACGTTTGTGCTCCACTTATCACCGTCCTCCCTCTTCTCGTGGATGTCGAGAAGTTAGGTGGGAAGGGAGGAGAATTGGGGATGTTGGAGCAGGTACGCGAGAGCAGGTAAAGACGGGAGTATCTGGGTTGTGTTCGGTAATTTGTAGAGCTGAGTTCATATCCCGGGTCTTATACGGGTCTGGCTCGGGCAGGGCAGGAAGAATCTTTCACTACAATCACACACACCTCTTTAGACCGTCGCACTTAGTAATCATTTAATTCCCTCCAGCTCACTGAATACAAATGAATCTATTAGTAACACTTATTTAGAACTTTACTTGTAATACTTTTACGGAAGGGTCGTAGTTGTAAATTTTGTGTCCGACTTTGCCGAAAGTTGTATGAAGACTCCTCGAGGCGCAAGGCACTCTCTCTGAATCCTGAGGTCCACGAACTCCAGACTCCAAGAGAAATCCACCCCTCCACTTCTGCCATTGGTTAAGTTTTCAAACTAGGAGTTTCCCTAAATTTTGAATTTCCAATCATGTTGCTTTGCTATGTGATTCTGGCAGATGCTGACCTGACGCTAAGGTTGACAGCCCCTTGATGCATTACGATCAGGGTATGAGGCTCCGGCCGTCCCACTTTTAAGTAATAGCTGTCCCAAGCTGTCAGCTCTCAAATTCTCAAAGACTTTCCGACTTTGCTGAAACTGCCAGAATTCCAGGAAAGTACCAGATGTCCAGATGTGTACCTGTCCACATAGCAAAACTTGAACTATGATCATTCCGCGTGTAAGAGGTGGCTATCTGCCGGATTTCTTTGTGTGTAATTTTGTAATCTTTACTTAATACAGGTTTAATTAATGCACAATAGTCCACCAATTAGAATGAACGGTTACAACATTGCCCTTTAAAAGTTACTGTACATATATAAGAAAACTCGTAGTTGATAATTTAATGTTTAATTATAACCTTTATACGTTCATCACAATGTAACATAAGCACCTGTCACTGTGTGAAAGTGAACTGAATGACAATGTACAAGAGACTACCGGACTAGTAGGAAGGTGTATCTTGTCTCAATGGTCATAAAAGTGAAAGTTTGCTAGCAGCCCATTAGACAGCGACTGGGGGTTGCAAGCTAGTTTTGAAGGTAGAAATCCCTTTCACTTGTCTGTCAGTTGCCACCCTCTTTGCATTCTTACTACGCCTCCAAAAGGGATTCTTGGAAATACTTGGGGTGGTGAGGCTGTGCGGATTTTAGTTCATTAACCTTCTGAAATACAATAGTTTGTCCTTCACGCACTTTACAAACCGATAGTTGGACAAACCTTTCTGCAATTCTCAGAATCACTTTTCCTGCAGCCTGCTAATTTATGTCTGCGTGAGACTTCTTGTCTTCTGGTCTGTTGGAAAATTGTCTTTACAAAAAATATTTCTACTAAAATTTTAATATTGATTTTAATATCAATTAGCTCTAAAAGTTGAGGGACCGTTCTTTGTGGCTATGGGAGCCGCATGGGGCCCGCGGGCCGCATGTTTTACACGGCAGTTCTAGACGGATCACCAGCAGCGGTGAAAAGTGTGAACTGGACACAGCTTGAAGTTGCATCGTCACCGAAGCCGTGTGAAATTTCAAGTTTGGTTATTCTTGGCTTATCTAATGTTACGTGGTGATCTCTGAATTATCATTAACTGGAAAATGGTTTCGAAGTAAGTGTTGTCATCTGTTTTAGGGTACCAGAACACCGCATACCTCGATGGCTCGATAAATAACCACAGATGATTCAGTTACAATAGCCAGAATTATACCCTGAAGATGGTGGCGACACATTCTTCCGAATCAGCTGTAAACATGTACCAGAAGAGAACACCGGCGAGTGATATTCATGTGTTGTGATGAATTATAGAACGGTGCGTAACCGCTTCATGGACACTACCGAGTATACTCGTTGCTTCAGACAGCCTCATGCCTGTGGCCATCTGAATTATAGCGCTGAGTTACTCACCATAAAGAGCGCCTTCGTGATTTGTTTTCTTTGCCAAATATTATTAAGCTCGTCAAATCACGAAAGATGGAATGGGAGGGGCGTGTAGCACGCATGGGAAGAAGATAATTGCATAGAAAATGATGGTTGTGAATGGTTAAGGAAAGAAATTACTTGAAAGACCTAATTGTAGATGGGTGGGTGATATTAAAATGAGTCTGAAATTAGGGAGCGAGTGTGTGGATTATATTAATTTGACTCATCATAGAGACAAGTGGCAGGCTCTTGTGAACACGCTTATGAACCATCTTGTCCCATAGAGTACATGGAATTTGTTGACTAGCTGAGCAACTACAAACTTCTTGAGAAGGATTCTGCTATTTGGAAGTATGAGTAATTAAGGCGGGCTGTTAAGACCAGGTAATGAACGGTGGGATTCCATGTCGGTTACCTGTAAAGTTCTCCAGCCTGTCAGACTGCTTCAACCTCGAGCAGAAATGGCTTTTTTAGAAGTGGTTTAGCAGAACAGCCCGGGGAATACCCAACACATACGGTAATCAGGGCTGGAAATGAAGGTAGATGAGGGTCGACACCGTCTGGTTCCTTTCAGGGCGCTTCATTTTCAGCAAGATATTTCCAGGGCCCCCCTCCCCGACCCGTATTTGCAGCATCCCTTTTTNNNNACACAAAACACAACAATAAGGACATCCTACCACAATGAATACAAACCAAATACGATTAACAACTACAACAATTACAGAGAAATACGAACAACTGCAACAAATACAACAATAATTACAGAGAGAGAGAGAGAAGAAGAAAATACAACACCCAAAACACAAACAAAAGGAAACCAACAGTCATGGATGCGTAATGTCATTTACTTCACTTCACTTCACTTCCCTTCACTGCAATTTTTTTTTCTTTTTAATAATTTCCACCCCAACTTCACTTCGCCTCATTTATCACTTTCCTAACCCTTTGCCTAAAATTGCTTGGTTTACAGGACAGAGTACCTAAAGCATCTGCAGGTAGTTGGTTCCAGAGCTGTATGGCTGTGATTTTTACGAAATCGTTACAGTAACGTTTATTCACTGTCGTTGAATTAACGTAACACAAACCGTTACTAATTTGTTGCGAAGCTGATAGTCGTCAGTAACTTCTCCGCGTTGTATGGGACCCAAAGGTTCAATAAATTCTTCCCAAAAGCTCGAAAATCACCTCAGTTCAATTCCACGTTTATCACAAGGACGTAAAAATATTTAATTCCACAGTTTACCCCCCTCAATCCCATAATTAAATTGTGCTTTGTGAGTTCTGATAGAGACCTCCTCTGTGGTCTAGTGGTCAGCGTTCCTGGCTACAGATCAGATTCGATTCCCGGAGCTACCAGATTATTTCTGAGAAGTAGTGTGTCTGAAACGGGGTGCCCTCAGCCTCGTGATTATAACTGAGGAGCTATTTCAAAGAAATAGCGGCTCCTGTCTAGAAAACCGAAATTAACGGCCTTGGGGATTCGTTGCGCTGACCACGCGACACCCTCTATCCGCAAAAGTTGGCACTAAACTTCGCCGACTAGCGGCGGTCGCTCGGTCGGTATAGTTCGCTTGCGGACTAAAATCACGGAGTTTGTTTGTTTTGTTGTTTGTGTTCTGATAGAATACACGCAGTTTTCCGTTCAACGTCCAATTGACGCAGCTGCTGTGAAGTAACAGCGAAAAATTCCACTCAGCAACCGAATCTGGTTAACATAATACAAAACTCTGCCGCTAGATTGCGAGTAACTAGCAACCCGTTCACCGATGTGTCGTCGAAATTCCGGCAGAGCGCGTGTGAGAGCTAAACGATGTAAACGATGGGAGGAGATCCTAAGATTCTAAGCATTCAAAGACTTCTAAGAGGCCTAAGAGGCCTAAGTGAGTAAGAGATCGTGCACGACTGAACGCGACTGAACGCTTCAAAGTTTGTTGTATGTAGTGTAGAGCATGGCTCATTTGAGTCTGAACCATTATTTGCTACAGGTAATTGCTAATCTGGAATTAAATGTGGTTTAATTAACATACATAGGAACTTTGTAGAAGCAGTAAAAACTGTTACTGTTTTTGTGCGGTTACTTTTGTTAACCTAACTTTATGTCGCCTGTGGAAGAGATCTCGGAGCCAGGAATACTAACAGTTTGTTCTTTCACCTGGTCTTTTGTAATTCAAGCGCATCTTTAATTTCAGATCGAGAGTGCTTGGCGAAACAAGGATGGAACTACCCTGTCGGTAAGAACTGATAGCTGTGTTTTGACTGTTTATTTGTTTAGGATAGGGTCCCTATGAGCTTGCAGGATTCCTTCTCCCAGCTCTCCAATTTAGCGCAATCACAAAATATTTACTGTAAGCAGGAACTAGACTTATCTTCGTTTTTCTGATCTAGCAGTATGTCACCAAGTGCCTATCATATGGTTGTTGGATATTTCATGTGCCCATCTGACCAAAATGACCCATAAAAGATAAAGTATGGTATATGAGGTAACTGGAGGGAAGTGTCAGAGGAGGAATGTTTCGTATCAGAAATTCAAATATAAAAGGGCAGAGTTTCATGAGGGGTAAACACATAGTATTGCAGTTCAGTAGGTGGTGCTCCTGGTTCGTCTTCAGGAGCTCCTTGGTTCGAATCCAAGATTACCTTGCAAGCCATAGAAGGTAACTCTTTGTTTTGAACTAGTTAAGCCTTGCCTGAAAGTTCATCTATATGCTTCTGAGCAGAGAGAATGTCACAATCATATTTGTCTCACAAAACCAGTGCTAGAGTGAGGGAGAGCTGTGGCAACTCCATAAGGGGATTTACCTCCAAAGGACCCCCTCAAACCCAGTTCTGTTCAGTCTTCTGGGATGTGGCACCATGTAGATATTGTGTTAACCAACGTTTTGGAGGAACAGTCTGTTGCACCTGCTCATGCTGGTTCGCTCGCAGATTTCTTCTTGTCTTCTACCCTGAATATGAAGGATACGTTCCTCTGAAACGTTGGTTAACACAATATCTACACGGTGCCACAACCCAGAAGACTGCTTTCTTCATTACTCATTTTCCTTCCCATTCCCCTAGCAGCCTATCCTCAACCCATGCGGATCCTTTTCACCACATTTTTGGCTGATCAACTGACAGTAGAAGTGGTTAAGCAATGTCATGTTTGGCGAGCACTGGGATGGACAATCGTTTGGGGGTATCAGGTGCTGGTTTGGTTTTTATTGGTGCATTTGGTGGCTGTGGAAAGGGCTGTTTTGTAAGATTCTCGACTCACTGTCCTTATTGCCATGACCAAGTACCAGCCCCCAATTTTTCCTTCTGTGGGTAGTTAGACTGCAGTTTATGTGAGGGAGAGCCATTTCAGAAATGGATATAAAACGTAAAACTTGTGATATTTGAACCTAGAAAACACATTTATTTCTTGACATATTCTCCATCAACCCTTGTCCCATTGCTTTACGAGAGCACCAAAACCTGCAGCATAGAAGTCTTTTGACTGCTGTCTCAGCTACTTCTACATCTCTATTTCAACCTTTTCATCTTCAGTGAAACGTTTGCCACCCAAGTGTGAACCACTTCATGCCACAAACACTTTCCACCATAAGCAGGAAACATTTCTTTATGAGTGTTCTTTGCATTGAATCTGTTAGCTCCCCCCCCCCCAACGCACAACAGAATTCTGCTCTTTGGTAGTACACTCCTCAAGCACAGTCGCCATTCTGACTACTGAACCCAGCCTCTGAAGATGCACATGCTCATCTGCTACCTAGACTTTCATGAAGCTGGACTGTCCTGCTGCCTAATGATAAAAAAGGGTAAAGGTGTCCCTGTAACAGGCCATGGAGGCTCATAGGGTTGTGAGATGTTGAGGCTCCCAAATTTTATAGACAGTCGGCTCACAGATGGTGGTGAGATTGTCAGTCTTACATGTCAGCCGCCCTTTACTCCCAGGAAGATTCCTGGCACTCATTTCTCTTAGAGGCTGAGTCGACCCCAGGGCCATAGTGCAGCTGGAAAGATTAGGTAAATTGAAAAATCTATAACATCATTGTGGTTTGAACCCGCAACCTTCTGGCTTGTAGCATAGTGCTTCAACCAACTATGCTACCGCGTGCCCCCTCTACCTGGTGATGCACACAGAAAACCTATTATGTCCATTACAGCTGTTTTACTTTGATTTGTGACCTGTTTACTGACTATTCATCTTAGCAATCCTAGAATTAGAAATTACCTCTGGGAATTTCCATTCCTGAATTGGCAGTGCCATGTGTGTTTCTGATTCAGTGTTTACATCAGAATATGATTGGTCACTGTCATAACTATAGGACGGTGTAGATAAGTTGATTCATTATCTCATGCACCATGCAGCAAAATGTTTTCAGAATGAACAGTAGAATAACCCCATGCCTGCATAATTGCTGTCAGACACATAACATAACTGCCCCCTCCCTTTTCAGAGTTGTAAAGCTGGGTGTAGGATAACTGTGCCACTGTCAGAACTTGATTCTGGGATACTTGCATAGTTTAATGATATCTTTTCTTTCTGTTTTAGGATTATCTTTCTTTCCGACATGGCCATGTTGCTAGCAGCAAATTGAAACTTGAAAACCCAGAATCTGCTGTAGAAAGAGTACTGGAACCTCCACTTGATGAAATAGTAGCTGCCCATTTGAGGTTTGTATTGAATTAATTTGATATTCCAGTGTTTCTTGAATGCTCTAATACTGCTGATGCTAGAATTATAGCATAGACTTGAAAGAAAAGCAAGTGAGGAAGTGGTCTTGACCAATTTGAAGTTTCTGGCTGTCCATTCAACAACAACCCCTGAAATTCAGTTGTCACATGTAAGTGTTGTGACCTAGATCTAGGGGCATAGCTGCACAGTGTGTTGAGTTATTCTGCTGCTGACGCCATGTTGGGGGAAGAGTGGAGTGAAGAGGAAGGAGGACATGTCCTGTCATAGAGGTTCCAGTGGAAGTACTGATGGGGTTGTGCTGTTGTCCAGTGGGAAAGGGTTGTGGTCCTATGTGTAGGGGTGAGTGTCTGCAGTGTGGTACCAGGTAATGGGAGGAGGTTTTGGCCCGATATATGAGCCTCACACTGTGGATAAGGGTGGCTGTATACTATCCAATGCCTTGGCCCCTTGCCACTGGACAACATTCCTCCTGAAGAAGTAATATACACCATAGTGTTTGAATGACTGTGACAGATGATGTAGCCAAACCCTGAAAGGTATGACACCAGGAAAGGCATTCATGTCATCGGTAGTGATGTATGTGAGTTGATCTGAATGAAATCTGTGTTCATGTTATGAACCAGTTTGTGAGAGTTGTTTTTAAGTTTCATATGTGTTTCCGTGTGAAGCAAGAGTTCCGCTCTCAGACATTTTAACTTTAGGGTGCAGGAAATCATCTGTTTGTCTCTTCAGCTTTGTATGTCTGCCAACAGATGGTAATGGAAACTCTGCTCTCATCACCAATGTGTACACTATACAGCATACCCTTGCTAATCCAGAGGAACTAGTGGTTAAGTGATAATCCAGATTAATGAAGCAAAAGGTAGCCCAAAAAGATTAAAAAAAAACTTAGAACATAAGTAAATGGAAAATCTTGTATTTAAGCATCATGTTGCATTACTACATTCAGCATTTTTTACCTACAGTTTTCCATCAATAATGCAACCTGCTACACTGCACTGAGTATTATGCATTCCATATGCGTGTAAGTGAACATTTCATAGTTAAAATGTTAAACTTTCACTCAACTGTTGTGCATTAAAATCTTACATGTTACAGTTCATTTCATTTAAAATTAATCCAAAATTGTTAAAACTTTTATTTATATGAAACTCATAATTCCACCTCATAAGGGATATTGTCCACTTGTGTAAGCATTATACATTGCAGCGGCTCACCCTTATCATATGCAAGCCTATTGTTATGTTTTGTATGCAATTTTGCCCCTTGTTTGTCCGTTTTCCCCACAAGCCGCGCGTGGTGTTGTCTTCGCGTGTGCAGACGATATGCCAAGTTTGGCATAATGGGACACCTGAGGATGGCTTTTGGGGGCTGAAACATGTTGTATTAGTTGCATTATTGACGGAAAATTGTATGTATACAAGGTAAATGGAAAATTTAATGATTATAAGTAGTGCTGATGAAATTAAATAACAAAATATATTTAGAAACTGTAATAGTACATTTATTCATCAATAGATGACTCAGAAGTTGTACTAGTTTTCCAATGTAATAATGCAGGTTTGAAGAAACTGTCAAGTTTTGTCTGAACACACAAGTGATTCATCTGCCTTCCTACAACCCATGTGTCTTTTGTAGCGTGTACTCAACTGTGAACAGAATTTTTCATATTTTGATCCAGATTATCTGATATCCAAATTAACTGTAACCAGATTAGCAAGGGTTTGCTTTGTTCCTGATTCTGATGAAGTTCTTTATGGTTAACTTATATGAAACTTATCAAGGTGTTGAAGTCAGTCAGTATTGCCATTATACAAGGGAGATTCGGAAAGTAAAGATACAAGTCTCCCCAGAAATGGCAGTGCTGCTGTGTGAGATAGGAACCGTATGACGGCAGATTTCACCAGCCACAGTCACGGTAACATGGTCGCAGTATGTGTTTAATATGGCCGTGTCAGTTCAAAATCCCGCCAAGTGTGAGGTTTGTGCAGTAATTCAATTTCTTCCTGTGAAAGGAGAAACTGCTGTGATGATCATGATGAAATTAGGAGTGGAAGGCCATCTGTTGTCACTGATGAAATCATCCAAAAAATTCATGAAGACATTCGTGCTGACAGATATTTAACCATTGATTAACTTCATCAACAATGTCCAGAAATGTCAAGAACTGTTCTCCATGAAATTATTACAAAAGGATTAGGCTATTGGAAACTGTGCACACGTTGGGCGCTGAAAATGTTGACTTATGGTCACAAGAAAAATCGAGTGGCTGCAGTGCAGGCATTCCTCGCGAGTTACGAGGATCAAGGTGATGACTTTGTGGACTATATTGTGACAGGAGATGAAACTTGGTATCTCATCACACACCTGATCATCAATTTTTTGCCTCAAGGAGAAACCTCAATGTTGCTGCTTACCGTGAGACGCTGAAGAAACTGCATCAGGCTATTCAAAACAAGCAGAGAGGAATGCTGATGCAAGAAGTTTGCATACTGCATGATAACGCCCGTCTGCACACTGCTTGTACCATGCAGGAGTTGTTGCAGCCCTTCAAGTGAGAAGTATTGGCCCATTCACAACACAGCCCAGACCTTGCACCAAGCGACTCTCACCTGTTTTCAAAATTGAAGGAAAGTCTGGCTGGGAAGACTTTTTTGGACATTGATGAAGTTCAAGACGCAGTGATGACATGGCTAAGAGAGCAGGCAGGAGATATCTATGATGCTGGAATAAAAAAAACTTGTTCCCAGGCTCTCAGATTGCTTTGCAATTCATGGTGACTATCTTGAAAAGTAAATAAAGTTATGTTGTAAAAGTGCTACAAGTGAATCCAAAAAAAAAAAATGCTTTACAAATATTTTCTGGACTTTGTATCTTTACTGTCCAAATAGCCTTCTTAAAAATATTAATATTCTGTCATCTGCTTAAATTTTGGCTGTTTATTTGATTGTGATGAAATTCGCACTGAATATGATAAGCATATTAGACTTTGAGCCAGATTGTTTTGTACTGTTTTCAGCATGATGACGGTGAGTTAAGATATTTAGTAAGTTTTATAAGCATCACAGTGGGGAGATCTTTATACTTTCATCCAGTTAGAGAAGTGCTGGTTCACAATGCATGGGTCTGAGAGCATTTGTGCAGTTTTTCGTTTTATTTCCTGCACAAGAGTTTCAGCATACCTAACCACAGTATTTTATACTGATAACTAATACATTGCCCATTGAAAATAAATTTACAGCATATATTTTAATTATAACATTAATTTTTAAATGACAGTACAAAGGTGAGACTGCAAAAGTACATGCTTTAGGGGGTTGTGGTGCAGGTGAACTTTCAGTGCAAACTTTTTGTTATAAATACAGAGTCCCTGGGAAAATAATTTCTGTCATATCTTCATCCCTCACACCTTTCCTTCTATCTCATTCTGACCTTTCTCCTGTATTCCTTTTCTGTCCCACATTTTATGTTCTGTTGTCATTCCTTGCTTCATCCCTCCTTTCTCTCCTTTGCTGCAAAAGTTTCATGCAAATTCTATACCCCCTGTAACTAGGAAGGAAATGTACAGCACCCTGTGTTGTATCATAGAAAAGATTATTTCTTATACTTCAGACATAGAGAATTTGTGTAGTTCTTGTTTAAAATATATTGTAGCAGTCTTGGGAGATTACACTGATAATTTTATATAATTATTAGTATTGATTTCTGCTGAAGTTAGAAAATGTTATTACTGAAAAAGTATGCTGCATGCATTCTGATTTTATTTCTACCATTTGGTTTATTGCTGCATGGTAATTGTGTATATCCATAGTGTGACATGTTGACCCCTACCTCCCCAGCTGCACGTAGTGGTAACGTAGCGCTCGCGTAATAGGCGAGTAATCACCCCGCAACTCTCCCCACGGTGACGCGGAACCGCTTCCTACTGTGACGTGGAACGCAACAGGCACCACTGCGGCTATATAAGGGAACTGCACAGCAGCTACTAGTCAGTTGTAATGTGGGCAGTCGCCGAGTTGTAAAGTAACAGTCGCCGAGTCGAGTTATAACGTGGCCATCGCCGAAGATAGTTCCGAGCCAGCCTACGAGCGAGTGTGTTATCAACAGTTCTCCAGTCAGCCGACTACAAGTTGGAGTATAGCAGCCGTCGCGGAAAGAAGAACCGGACGTGTATGTGATTGTGAATTTGGGAATGTGTGATACAGTGATACATAGCTCCCCAACTGTAAACGTGTAGACCACTGAAGACAGAGTGAACTGATTTGCGCATAGGGTTATAAATCGTGAAACCCCGCAACTGTGTGATAATTAATTGTAGCCGTTATTTGTAGATTGTTAAATAAACCAATTAACGATCTCTACGGCGTACTCAGTAATGAAACACGTTACAATATGATTAACAAATGTTAACTGCATCATATGTGTGGATATTTAGAAATTAAATTTATGATAACTCAGGACTAGGTTATTATTACTAACATGTTGTTGTGCTCTGTGACATGACTGAATTATTTTGTATTCATAATCTTGTCACTATTTGGTTTCTGTTGCAGGAGCGTATGGGCAGTGAATAATCAAGATTTTGTTGAAGCGTATCGTTGCCAGACTCTTGTAGTTCAGTCGCTTACGAAGTTGCTTCAGTCACAGAGAGACGAGAATTGGTCTTTACCAATTATGTATACAGTATGTCTTGATCTGAGGCTGATGGCTCTGAAGGCTGACCGCTCGTTAACTGCTAAAGGAATAGGACGACCAAAAGAAACTTTAGAAAAGGCCGCTGAATGCTTAATGGGCTGCTTCAGAGTCTGTGCGGCTGACAAGTTAGTACACCCTGCTCAGTAATGATGATGGTGATGAGTCATAACAACAGTAACATTGGCAACTATAATAATAACAACAAACAACAGCAACAGTAATGATGATGATGATGATGATGATGATGATGATGATAATGACAGTAACAATAACAAAATAATGGTAACAGTGATAATGACATTAATGTTAATGATGCACTGGGACCTTGTTATAATCAGCACAGTACTTGATGGACTTCCATAATGATCCTACTATAGTTATTTTAAAATAATTATATGTATTTAAACTATCATTTTGTAATACTGAAGAGATCTTTGAAGTTTTTTTTGGGGGGGGGGATTACTAGATGAGATGCATGACCGAAGGATTTTGGGGGTGTGAGTATTTTATGGGAAATTCACTCAAGAAACAGACATTGATGGTGGAGGTTTTTAAGCCATTATTAGTCACGCTGTTTTGATGGACTGGGATGGTTTGGTTAGTATTTTGACTAGGACTACACACTGAACAACTATAGACTTTCTGCTTCTCTACATTATCAAAACTGGCTCTGGGGTCAACCCAGCTGGCAGTAAATCGGCTGGGGTGTGAAGCCGATCAGCTCCGCCCCCCTAGTACCAAGGTTAAGAATACGTGGAACTATGCCTCTCTTACCCAATACATCATCTTGGTGTGGTGCTTAATTGAGCACAGGGACAACTTTACTTTTACCCTTGAGGTTGAGGTGTGTGCCGGTAGTTACATTAATTCCATTTCTTTCCAGAAGCAAAGTGATTTGTAAAGGTTTAGCTGTGTGCAGATGGGCAGACTATATGAATTTCTAGGAAAATGAAAGGGCATAAGGGGGTACATCTTCCTTACCTATGAAACAATATACAGTACTGGCACTGATAGCATAAAAGTGAAAGAAGAAGAGATGAAGAGGCAGACACTGTTAAAGAATTTGGAGTCTGGCATCTGTACACTCTTTCTGCTATACAGTATACTGTGGGGCACTCTGCTACAACCCTGAAGGCCGCGGGTTCAATTCCCAATGAGGTCATTGGATTTATCAATCAATTTAATTCTTCCAGTCAAAGTGTGTCCATGGGGTCGACTCAGCCTGTAACAGAAATAAGCACCAGGAATCTTCCTGGGAGTAAAGGGTGGATTGATTTGTAAGGCTGACAACCTCACTGCCATATATGACCTGATGGTGTAGAAAATGTGAGAGCCTCAACATCTCACAACCGTATGGGCCTCTACAGCCATTACAGGGATGGCTTTACTTTATTCTGTATACTGTAGATGCCATTGTATGGGTTTGCTGAATTATGGCTGCTGTTTTGAGAACTGGAACTGTGACTTTTGTATGAGCATAAATTTGGTCTTATGTAGCTCATGGGGGTTTTATGTCAATCCACAGTCCTTCACTAATGATAAAGGAATTGCCATACATTACTTCTAAAATGCTACTGCCCAGATGTTCCACTGTGTGAGTGTCTCAATATTGCCATCTGTGTCACCCTTTCTAGACCCTAAACAAAATTGACTGGCAGCAGATTAATTATGCCCGTGAGACAAAGATCATAACAGTATTTGTTATTGTGACACTATGTTCTTCACTTGTGACTTTCTTTGTAGAACCTCTAAGATAGCTTAGCTATGCAGAAGAGGCTGTATTTTGTTCAACACACATATGATCAAATATAAGTACAGTAAAACTTGGTTATAGCAACATTGGTTTCTGCGACACCTTGTCTATTGTGTCAAATATTCAAAGGTACGAACTAATTCCTCATAAAGCAACTGTTTTTATACCTTGCTTAGTACGACATGCACAAAGGCATCAACCTCGTATGTAACGTCATTTTCATTCCTGAATTTCTCTGATATCATGGGAAAGTTCGATTTGTCTGCCCACCCTCACTTTTCGTACCTGCTGACGTGACTGTCCTGAAAGAATACAACCGCGGGCTGCAAGAGGAGCGTGGGTTTTATGCGAAAACAATTGTGTGGGGTGGGACTGCATGAATAGTGCAAGAGGATGCGGCAGGTTGTTAACTGCATTCGTTTCCTAGAATCTCGTCTAACAGGACCTCACATTGTCTACTTACCCTATAGTGTTCCTGCCTAAACCCAGAGAAGTGCAGTAGTGAAAACATGGCAATGAAAAGGAAAGTTTTAAGCATTGAAGAGAAAGTTAAAGTGATTCGTGAAATATTGTGTGTATTGTCAGTGAAAAGCGCTGTAATATGTCTTTGATATTACACATTTGGGCAATTCCACGTTAATGTTACGTTAGTCTGTACTTAACTACGTATTTCACTAAAAAATGCAACATTTTAACTCGGTTTTTGGTAGATTTTTACGTGACTAACATAAGGCTACTGTGGAATTGCCCATTTCGGTTACAGCGACATTCGTTTATAACGACACTATTTTTAGGTCCCTTTGATGACGTTATAACCAAGTTCTACTGTAGTTTGAAGAACAGAATCATGCTTTGAGTAATGCAGAACATCACAGAAGTGTCACAGGTGAATTTAAACATTGGCCACCATACCTTCTGTTCTGACTGGAATTGGCTGCTGCTGTTGAATGACATCAGCATCTTATTGTCCTTTATTATATTAATTTCTTTCTAATCTTGTCTCAAAATTATTTCTGGCTTTGTGTACTGGGTGCCATATTGTGTTCGCTCAGTGAAGGAACATGCATCATCTTGCATTAAATTATCAGTAATGAGTAACAGTTTGAAAGTATGTCAAAAGTGAGGAAATATGGATGTCACGCCGCTGTCTTTAAAATGATGGATATAAATTGCACTGAACGGAGTGAGAGTTATGTTCCTTTTTCATATAAATATAGCCAACCTTCACTAATTCAGAATTTGTGATAATTTGTAGACTGTTTTTTTGGGCATCATGACCTTTGACGATCACGTTGCCATGATCAGCAAGCTATAGTAAAAGAACAGTACATAAGAGGAACCCAAACCAAAGTAAGTTCATTTTTTAAACACAGTCTCAATAATATAAAGTATGTAGGCTTCTTAAATTGTTTTTAAGACTTGTCAAAACTTAGTTAGTTTCTGCCTTCCCACCATGGTGGCCCGGGTTCAAGCCCAGGTCATATCATGTGGGATTTAATGGAAGACAAAGTGGCACTGGGGCAGGCTTCTCCAAATACTTTGGTTTCCCCTGACATTTCTCATTTCACCGATTCCTCCACACTGATCTATCGTCTGGAGCTGGTACAATAGGCCAGTTAGTTGCCGATGTGCCAAGTGGACTCAGTTTCACCCCCCCTCCAAGAAACTTAAAAAAAACCTAAACTGACTAACCATTTTACGTTTCATGACAAGTAAATTGATTTTATGATATGCAATCTAAGTTTTAAAATATTGCCTGAAGAGACACATGACATTCCATCTTATAACTTCCCTGAGCATATTTTCAGTAGCACTTCCGTAATTTGGACTTCTGCTAATTTGGACAAGGGTTTGCTCCCAATTAGTCCAAATTAGTGGGGTCTTGCTGTAAACTCATTCTTAGTGTTTTGCAGCTGCAATTTTCCCAACCTCATTCTAACATATGAATTATACTCTAGTAAATAATCTTCACATATTTTATATGCCATAACATTCAGAGACAGATTTTTTAGGTTTAAGAACTACAAAAATGTAGTATGATGAAACTGAAGGAGCTTTGCTGGATTGCTACATGTAACAAAGGTAAAAAGGTAAAGTTTTCCCTGTGCCGAGATAAGTACCATAGTACCATGCCATGAGGATGTAAGAGGGAGTGGAGGTATATCTCCATTATTCTTCACCTTGTCACTACATGGAGGTGAGTGATAGCTTCAATCCCTCCTGCTTTACTCCCAAGGACCCCGCACCCCTGGTACCCATCAGTTAGGGTGGGCCCCAGAGCCAGTCTGGATGCTGTGGGGTAGAGAAAAATCTCTTGCCCCTGCCAGAAATCGAACCCTGGTCATTCAGCCTATACTGAGCTATCCTGGGTCATGCTTCATGTAACAGAGAACCCTGAATGTCTCTGTATGGATGCATCAGCAAGGACGAGGCAAAGGAAATGGGCTTACTCTTCAGTCGTGAAGATGAAGGCTGTATGTTCCTCTGAACTACCAGACCACATCCCAGTCACTGCTGTGAGGTGCTAGGAACTGGCACCTTAATGCGGGGCAGTGAGTGGAGTGTCACACAGCATGTGTACCTCTGCTGACAGAGTTTTGATAGCCTAGTATGTACATATATTGGATTTGACATCATTGTGATGGTGACTGGCAGGTTGTATTTCTGTGGAGTTTGGGAAGAATGCATTATTTTGGAGGAACATAGGTCATCCATGAAGATGGAGACAGTGTTTTCCTCTGAAACATCAGGGTCTTTCTAGACCACACAGCATTAGAACCCAGACTGTTTCTATATATGTATCCTGAATGTTTGGTGATCCATGTGTACACAGTGTGAATGTTGTTACACATTCATCTTTGTACTTATGCGATGGCATGCAGTGAATCCTCCTGTTAAAATGTTATGTTCTGTTGCTTATTCTTCAACCCTAAAGGTGGAGGAATTAGAGTGAACTTCTACCAGACTACAAAGCATCACATCCCAGAAATCACTGCCATGAGTATCTTGGATTCATTACATGTAATGTTCAAAGAAATACATGTTACTTTTCTCTTTGGATGATTTCTGTCCTGATATATCTTTAGAAGCAGATCACCTGAAAAGTGCCTTAACCAGGTTTTACTCTGCTTCCATTTCAGCCGTTCCTCGGAGGACTGCACAAAGAGATGGGGAATGTTAGCATTAGTAAATCAGCTGTTTAAAGTTTACTTTCGAATCAACAAGCTCCACCTCTGCAAGCCTTTAATTAGAGCTATTGACTCATCTCCCTTCAAAGATCATTTTACTCTTGGCCAGAGAGTGACATATCGCTTCTATGTTGGACGTAAGGCAATGTTCGACAGTGATTATAAAGCTGGTAGGTTCAGTATTGTCAGCATCATAGCTTTTAGGACATGACCAAATTATGAGTTTTCCATTACAGAGCATACATATATTGTTATATCATGTCATTCAACCTTATGAATAACAGCAGAATGTAGCAAACACGGTGTGTTTCATTACTGTTTGTTTCATCTTGTCAAGACTTGATCTACATCTGATAATCAGCTGCAACACCTAGGCAAAGTATAGAATAATCGAGGCATGTAAATGTGACGTTTTTCCTAAAACATGTGAGGCATTGTACACAGTGTGTAAGAATTCTTGAATTAAGTACTTTGCCTTCAAAACATATATATACAGCGCTTTCTTGTGACAGCACGCATGGTATGGCACACCAGCTGAGATAAACCAGTGTTACTATCCTTACTGGCTCCTGTGGGAACAGCAAGATGAATTTGCGTTTCACTTATGCAAATGTGGACATGATATAGATGTCACCAAATGTCCTTCAAGCTGTCAGTGCAGGGTGAGCGACAGTGAGGGGAAGGTTCTGTGTGTCTGTCAACATAAAGCATCAGTTTTGCATTACGTCCACACTTAGTTACATGTGTCAGTGCCCTTCCACTATAGTCAATGTTTTTTAAATGGTAGCCACACCACCAGGCAGCTCTGAATGTTTTCTTGACCATGCTAAATCCAATGTAGCTTGTGAACTGGGGATTGCAGCTTGCAGGACATCTGCCTGTATGGGACTTCAGGTGGAGTCAGTGAGAATGTAGATTTGAAGAGGGGTGTATTTTCTAGTTTGTTACTAGTTTCTTTTCACCTTCCGTGAATATTGTGACACGACTCCTGAAAGCCACAATAGTGGAGGCAGAGCCAGGCACCCACCGTTAGACAGCAGCTCCAAAATTGTGTTTCCACAGCAATGAATACAACTGAAGAAGCAATGCATTGGATACAGAGTCACACTGATTCCTAGGAAACGCATACAGAAATGTTTCCATTCACACGGCAGTGAACCCCCTAAGCACAATAACTTTACTGTGATCCTCATATGGTTTGAAGACTTGACCAACAGACAACGGAATATGACAGAATACAACAGAAGACAAACAGACATCAGAAGAAGAGGTTAGAAGAAGTCAGAAGTGCAGTCTTTATTTTGTGTCGTGTAGTTACAGTAACCTTTGGAGTGTTATCATTGTTCATAGTTAGGAAGTGTTACAGTTACAGTAAGATTGTGTCACAATTAATTGTAATTCTGACTGGTTAATATCCAATAAATCAGTTCATGTAATCTGGAACCCATTAATTACTGTCTTGTTACCAGGATACGTGACAAAATGAAAGCCAGAAGAAGTGAGCGAAGAGAGAGAATTAATTATTACTTTGGGCGTTTCTCTTCCTGGTTCAGTTGGTGTTCAAGAGCAAACTGGTGAGTGGCCTAGCTGTGGACTGTCAATTAAGAAAACAACTTTTGTCTGAAGAACAGTTGGCTAAATATTTGAAATAAGAACTTCGCTGAACACCATGTCAAAAAGATGGCCACAATGGAAGTTTATAAACACAAACAATGAAATAACCTCTTTTGATGAAAACTGATGGCAGCTGCTTATGTCTATAAAAAAATTCAATTCCAAGGAAATCATGTGGTGTATTCATTTCTGTCCCACGAGTCATGGGAATATAGGTCACCACCTGCAGCACCCCATACAGGTGGAAGGCATGAATAGAACGGGGTGCTACTTGGTGCCCGGAGGGGATCGTTCACAACACCGGCTAATAACCACCCCAGTGCTATGCAGCCCTCAGCACAATGCCTCACACCTTGGCTTAGGTGGTTTGGTCCTGTTAAGGATAGCCCCTCACAAGCCTCCAGGACCAAGAGTGCTCGTTCGGGGGGAGGGAGGTATCCCAGATGATCAGTAGGAGTGTGACTCATGCGGTTGCGACCAGGGAAACCTGCATGAGAAAGTTGCCCCTGGTCGTGACACGTAAGCTCCCCACATTCCCACCCCTCCATGTGGGTTAGTCAGACCATTTTAGAGTGTTGAGCCCAAAGGCTTGTGGCACCTTATCGGTACTCTAGGGAGACAGCTCAAGTAGCCGAAGCTACCCCCATACAAGTGCTCTCCCACATTCGTCCTGGGTAGACCATAGTGATACCCAAGAGTCATTATGCTGCCGCGTGGGTGGCTATGGTCATAGAAACGCCATTGCCCTTTATGGGAACTTAGCTGCCAGCCCCGGCTAGTCAAACTAATCCAGACCCCGAGACTGTCTTTGCCCAGCGGGTCCACGAGGTGTCCCAAGGTTGTGTCCTGATGTGTCCCCACCAAAGACACAGCTGTAGTTCGGACAGCCTCAGAGGATGGTGTCATTACTACCTGTAACATGTGACCTTAAGGCCACAGTGGGGGGTTACTTGCTGATATATATATATATAACATTCATCCAATAAAGGTTAATTGTTGTCCAGATTTCCCTATTTAACCAAGATCAGAGAGTAACATGCTGTGAAAAGACAAAATATATTACTTTCAACACACTTTGACTTTGAACCTCTTTCTTCTGCCACCAGACAATGTGCCATTCCTTGGACGTGTGTAGATTGTTTGGTATTTATCTCTCCACTGTAAGATACTGCACAGACTACTGCTGTATTGCAAAAAATGGCAGGCTTGGCAGGAAAGCCACCAGCATTGTTGGGAGAGAAAGTGCTTAACCCACAGAACTTAAGTCACTTGGAACTTGATAATTCTTTTGTTTATTTTACACACCAGTTTCAGTAGCCAGACTGTATAGCATTGATTGCTGTCAGTGCCTGGTTGATGTACTCTCATGGTATTTGCATGGAGGGATTGAGGAAAATCACAAGGAGCCACAGTCAAGATATTCAGGATTTGAACTGAACACCTCCAGAATAAAAGTTTGTAGCTTTACTGCTGTGCCATCCTGTTCAGTGCTGGTTGATAAGTCTCGAGTAGCCATGATAAATATCCATTAGGGTGATGAAGCAAATTGGTTCAGTTCATATGCTGCATCAGTCGTGAACATTTATCATTGTTGAACATCATGTTAATTAATATCTTCCTTGTAGGAATTAAGCCAGTTTGTGATGCCATTCAATTCTGATCATTAATTGTTATTGGTAGTTCTTGGTGCTAGAAAACCATTATGAAATGACAACTTACTGTTTCTATAATTGTTGCATTTGGGAGAAGTATGGCAAGTGTGGGATTCTGGACATTACTTTTAATGCTTTTTATTTTTGTCCCCAGCTGAACAATTCTTGTCTTTCGCCTTTGAAAGATGTCATAAACAATGTTGGAGAAACAAAAGACTGATTCTGACATATTTGGTCCCTGTGAAGATGCTCCTTGTAAGTGGTTTGCTTTTATACTTTAATTCTGTTCTACTGATGTCAAGTTTTTGAATAACTTAAAAGTAGCAATATCATAGAGAAACTGATATTTTATTTAAAATTTACATTTTTCATTTTATAAGGAAAGCTCAATTAATGATATATTGTCACAATGTTTGTGCGTCTATACAGGTGTCTACCCATGCCTCTGTGCACATGTGTGTACACGCATGTGCCCAGTAACTTTTGGATCAGTTGATAGATTTTCATGAAATTTGATATACACATCATGCCACTCTAGGCCAACTGACCTTTATACTTTCGGTTTCATGCCATTAATAATATGAGTATGGTGGACATGCAAACTCATGGAATGAGAGCAACATTAGTGTTGCTTGTTTTACAAACCTGAAACTTATGTTTTAAAATCATTTCCTGGTAACTATTGTATGTTTTGTTAGTGAAGAAATTTAAAAATTCTGACCCAGCTTCAAGGGGGGACAATGAAATATGTCCAAGAAAAGTGAATAAAAAAATTCAAAATATTCCGTCAATTCCAACAAACCTAGTGTTCGGAGGGAGTGAGCAGTACTCAGTCTCTGTACTGGACCCTCACTTCTTGACAACATGACAGGCTGATACAATTAACACGTCTTTAAGTGTAATATGAAAGATATGTTGTTACCATGATGACTTCTTTCACTAATAATAATAAAAAATGAAGTTAATATTTAGAGCTGTGTACATTCACCCTGAATGTAACAGACTTAGTGGACATGTTTCAAGATTGTATCAGAAAAGGTTCTCAAATGTCTATTCGGAAAGTAACCTCCATTTAATTTAGGCAACTAATGTAGGAGCAGGGAAAAGCTCATGTGTGTGAGGTACCATTACATGACTCATTGCCTTGTAAACCATCATGTAACTGGTCACCTAGCATTTGTTCTTGTCTCTGCAGAGTGAGTTATGATATGTCCTGCAACTGATAATCCTGCCAGCTGCAAAATTCGTGCTCTTCTCTGTTTTATTAACACTAAAAGCCTGAATGTTGGAGAAATCCATTGTGAATTATGCATGGTTTACGGCCAAAATGTAACGAGTGAAGGAACTGTAAGACAATGGTGTAGAATGTTCAAAGATGGACGAACAGATATTCATGATGAAGATCAAAGTGGTTGGTTGGTTATCTGTAGTGAGTGATGATCTTGTTCAAAGTGTCAACCAAAAATTTTGTGAAAGATGGCACTTCACAATTTCAGAAATTTTGTTTGAATTTCCACAAATTTCACACACAGTTCTATATGAGGTTATCACAGTTATGCTAGGCTGTCACAAGTTTTGAGCAAGATGAGTTCTGGAAATGCTCATGGGTGCACACAAAATGAAGGGAATGGCTTTGGCTTTGACTTCTTTAGGGCAGTATCACAAAGATGGCAATGAATTTCTCAGCGAGTGTCAGGTGATAAAACCTGGGTTTCATTTGTGGGAGTTGAAACCAAAGAGCAGTCAAAGCAGTGGATACACACACATTCACCAAACAAGCTGAAAAAGTGTAAACAAACATTGTCTGCCAGAAAGCTGATGACAGCTGTTTTCTGAGACAGGAGAGGAGTGCCGACGGTGGAATTCACGCAACAAGGGACCACTATAATGTCAGAAGTGTATCACGAAACACTAAAAAAAAACTGTGTACAGCCATTCAGAACAAAAGGCGTGGAATGCTGACATTGGTGTAGTGTTCCACAACAGTGTGTGTCTGCATACAGCTACTTGCACCTCAAGCACTGCTGACACATTTCAACTGGTAGTTGTTTGACCATGATCCTTACAGCCCTGATCTTGCACCAAGTGACTACCACCTGTTTACCTACCTGAAGAACTGGTTGGGATCACAGCGCTTCAACAATATGAGGAGTTGATGGAAGGTGTCAGTCAATGGCCGATCTCACCGGCGGCAGACTTCTTTGATGCAGGCATGCAAAGCCTTATTCCGCAATATGACAGTTGTGTCAATTCCGGAGATGACTATGTTGAGAAGTAGCTTAAGTATGTTTGTATCTTTTGTTTATAATAATTTTTTCCCCCCCAGTTGCTTGTTTTATTAACAGCTCATGAGAAGTTACTTTCTGAATATCCCTCATATTTACTCAGATTGAACTATAGCAGTAATATAAATTCATTCATTCAAAATGGGTAATGTGGAAAACATGTACTGCGTAAATAACATATATTTTACCCATGTTAGGAAGTTCACAGATACAAAATACTGACCAGTAATAATCATTTGTTGGTGAATTCAAGTTTTAAGATTTTCATGGCAGTGATTGTTCAGGTTGTGGTCTTGTGAATTGTGACACTGTATTCACTTTCAAGGGGATAACATAAATGAATGTGCGCCTGCACCTTCAGTGTTGAGTGCGCTGGCAATGCAGTTGGGTTACTGGGAAAGTGGACCCTCAGATCTGTGATAGTAGCAAAGGAGATGGAACCTGGTCCAAGCCAATAGGAACTGTGAGAAGGGGGGGGGTTAAGAGGCTGCCCTCAGGGACAATATTTTTGACACAGGAGGGACACAGAATTCTGATAAAAGATGTAAAAATGGCTTCTCCCAGGCCCCATCTTGGAAGCATCATATCCATTCCTTGAAAGACAGGAAGAACAAGTTTTTCTCCAAAGCTAAGATATTTACTTCCTCCTGAGACACTCCTCTGCCTGGGCCCTCATAAAGGTCTGTTTTCTCACTTCACAGTTCTTTCCCACAACGTTCCTGACAAGGACTGTCAGTTATCACAGTTCCATGACACTGTGGTCCCCAAGAATAACCAGTGTTCTTATATTTCATGTTGGCCACCTCTGTGATCTAGTGGTCAGCGTTCCTGGCTATAGATCCAGAGGACCAGGTTCGATTCCCGGCGCTACCAGATTTTTTCTGAGAAGTAGTGGGTCTGGAACAGGGTCCACGCAGCCTCGTGATGATAATTGTGGAGCTATTTCAAGGAAATTGTGGCTCCGGTCTAGAAAACCGAAATTAACGGCCATGGTGATTCGTTGTGCTGACCACATGACACCCTCTGTCCGCAAAAGTTGGCACTAAACTTCGCCGACAAGTGGCGGTTGCTCAGTCAGTATAGTTCGCCTGCGGACTAAGATCACGGAGTTTGTTTCTTAGATCAGGTTATATCTTCTCCAGTGGCTGAGTCACTGCTCTCCATTGAGCTTCCATACATGAGCTAACCCCAGTTTGACTACTCACTTTGGTGTCAAAGATGGGGATGGCATATTCCTGTGAAATGCAGGTGTCCGCCTACATGATCACGCAATGCCACAACCCCCAGAAGACCACAATCTAAATTACAAGTATGGATTCTGTTCTGTAGAAAATGTGTGTGAACATTTTCAAAAGTTATCCTTTTATTTTTGTCAGGATTAAGTAGTGGTCAGTTGATAATAAAAAACAACCAAGAGTTTCATAAAATTAATGTTCTCATGACAGTAACTTGACACTGTTTAGTCTGGTAGATATTTACAAACGTTTTAGATTAGTATGCTGCCACCATCTTCAGGATAGAAGAGTAATCTGATCATGGAAACAAATATGGCACAGGTATAGGCAAAGGGAGGGCTGGGTCTGAAGGCTTCTAGGAATACAGATAATTCTGTTCAAATCAGAGTTTCCCTTACTCAATACTTCACTCACACCGTGAAGATGGAGGCAGCAGGTTTGTCCAAAACATTGGTACCTATCTACCAAACTTCACAGCATTAATTTTGATAGTTATTACTATGAGAATCTCATATCTCTGGTACTCAATCAAATTATGGTGTGCTTAAGACATGTATGCCTTGTTTAGGGTTATATGCCAAGTGAAGCGGTACTTGAGAAGTACGACCTCACTCAGTTTGTCGAAGTTGTTGCGGCAGTCAAACAAGGGAATATTCTGCAGCTCAACAAAGCAATTCAGCTGCATGAAATATTTTTCATTAAATGTGGCATATATCTTCTTCTGGAGAAACTCAAAATCATCACCTTCAGGAATTTATTCAAGAAAGTGTGAGTATCCTTATGTCAGACAGTCATGCTTGTCACTTGCATCTTTCTGGTTTCTTGCTTGGCTTATGCTTTGACCCTGAAGATGGAGGCATGTGTTCTTCAGAAGCAACAATGGACTTATATTGATTATAAAACATTATGTCCCAGCAGACAGCACAGTACACAGAATTCCGAGATTTGTTGTTTTTACAGTTTATTAAGCTTATTTGCATCTTGTTTATAAAATTTTGTGAATGATTTATAATATACAGGGTGTCCCAGAAGGAAAAGTCAGTATTCCAGGAGGTCACAGTATCAGTCATTCTAAGCAAAAGAAAGTGTATATGTACAGAGCCACTTTCTGAAACTCTGTGTTTTCTAGTTTCTAGAATACCTGATGATGTACAAAGTCTAGTACAATACATTTTCAGAAATTGCACTGTCAACTCGTGTGAGGACATGGTGTGTTGCTCATCTGTACAGTGAAATAGCTCTGTCTCAGAAACCTTTCAAAATAGGACATGTACATGTACACTTTTTTGCTTAGAAGATCAGTACTATGACCTCCCAGAATATTGAACTTTCCTCCTGGGACAGCCTGTCTAGCAGAATGTGGCCCACAGAGCATCCTTCCATTTCCCAAAATACATGTTAATGTTTGCCTCCCCTTTTAATAGTCGGTGAATCTTATCACAAGTTTACAAAAGAATTGCCAAATATTCTCTTTAATTTTAAATGGACTTAACATGACACATAATAAATAAGTTAGAAAAGTATGGAATTAAGACACCATGATTGTGTGCAATATCAGTACAATCTGGCAAATCTCAACTGGCTGACTGTAAGTACCACTGGACTGGCAACATTTTATTTAAATACATGAACTCTTGCCTGTCTGGTATCCATGGATCTTGAATCCTCATGTAATTGGCAAGAATTTAAAAAAATATGTACCAATTTTATGAAGTTAACTATACGCATATAGTCATCTGTCAGATGGAAGTTTTCCCATCTGTTACTGGCCAATAAGTGCCATTGCAGTCTTAATGCTGCCTGAATAAGGTAGAGGTTAGTTGGATTTGTGATTGTGTTCTACTGTATACAGAATGTTCATTCATCAATCTGTTTTGTGCTCTGAGAAGACACCTGTGCATGAACCAAACTGAAGAAGTGTTGTTTTAATTTGAAAAGGGTGAAAATTGTGTGGTGTAAAAGGTCACAGAACCAGCACATTCATGTAATGGGTACTGCATAACAAGGAGATTGCTGGGTCAAATTAATATTTGTGTGCTTCATAGATCTTATCATTGCAGGACATATCTATATCTGGAGTAATGGGGGGGTAATTCAGATTGGTGAAGCAAAAGGTAGCCCTTAAAAAACATAGAAAACAAATATATGGACAGTTTAATGATATAAGTAGTGCTGATAAAATAAATATCAGAATATCACTATAGACCCAGTACTTAAAAACTATAAAAAGACAATACATTTTTATTCATTGATAAAAGACTCCGAAGTTGTACTTGTTTTTGAATGTAATAATGCAGTAACAGGTTAAACAGTTCTGTCCAGTGTGACTAGTAAAGATTTTTCTTATTTCAGTCCTTTATCCCTTACATCTTTTGGTCTTTACAGACCATCCTCAGAGAGACATCAATACAATCGGAAGCCACTATTACAATATGTTTTTGAACGCTAAAATATATACATATAATGTTGATAAAATACAATGGATATAAAATCTAATGTTTTATATAACTACAGTGGCTCTCTTAATATGTTAAAGAATTTACAATTAGTTTGTTAAGATTTTTGTTGGAAATTATAAACCAGGTTGGTTTGTGTCTTTTTTTTTTATTTCTTCTCTTGAAAGGGGCCAGACCTCAGATCTTACATGTTTGTTTATGGCCATAAGTGGACTTATTTCAATCAGTATAGCTGCAAATTGGATTTGCATGACAACTATTAATGAAAGATTTCCAGATTGAATTTTACTGAAAGGATTTTCGTTCAGTTTGATACTGGGGAGTTCAACTAAATTTGTTGACCCATTCTGATTTCATTTAAAATCAGAGTTGCAATGAGCACTTTGCATGAAGACTTAACATGTGTTACTGCACAAATCTCATGAGTAACTCGGAGAAAGTTTGCGGAGTAGAAAATGATTTAAACAAAAGTTATATGAAAAAAAAATGGAACACATTTTCCCGCAGTAAACTTCTTCCCATTGATCCTGAAGTTTCTGAAATAAAACAAAAGGGAGGCACTGAACTAAAGTTGTTACTCTGTGTGTACATTTCCTGATTTGTTTTTTATTTTTATTTTTTTGGTATTTGTTTAATTTGATTGTCAGATTATTATGACTATTTTATTCTCTGCTTTTACAGCCACCTGTTGATGAAGACACATCAGATACCAATAGAGGCTCTGTTATCAGCTTTGAAGTACAATGAACTGAAGGATATAGATCTGGATGAAACACAGTGCATCGTTTCCAATCTTATATTTGAAGGGAAGATAAAAGGTTACATTTCTCACCAACATAAAAAGTTGGTTGTCAGTAAGCAGAATGCATTTCCAGGTCTCACTACATTGAGTTAGAAGGGTACGTGTGAAGTATGTGCTTTTGCATATGCCATCGGCCGTTACGAGCTCATGCCTTTGTTCATAGGGGATGTTTCTCGAAGATCTGTTGTCTTGGTGGTTGGTAGTGCATGACAAAGTACTCATGTCAAATGCCTGCACCCAGGTGTACTGAGAGGGGGGGCACAGAAGGAGGCGAAATGTCCATAAGATTTGGAGGAAAGATGGCAAGTCCCTGACTGTAATGTTACGAAACATTACTACATGCAATAACAATTACATACTCTGAAAAAGAGTAATCTGTGACATAATTATCTGACAAGTAAACAAAAATAATTTAGACAAACTATAGCTACGTTCACAATGCAGATAAATGTTTTTATGCTGCACTTCAGTGACTGGTGCAAACTGCACGACATATTGCATGGGTTGCAACTGACCTGACATGCCTACAGCAGGACTTTCATACAAGTTCAGTATGTCACTCTATGACACTGTATTCTGAATGCGATTCCCAAGAAAAGAATTCAAAGAACATGGTTTTTGCAAGTTCTGTCTTCTGGATGTCACCTCTATCTTCAAGATTAAAGAGCAACTTGAGTTGGTTTCTTCCTCATCTTTCTCTTCAATCCCGAAGATGGAAGTGACAAGTTCCTTTGAAACATCGGTTGACTTTCAGTAGACTATGCATCATCATGTCCCAGAAGACAGAACTCCTCATAATTGCCATTTGAAAACCCCAAATCTTACATGATTTTTCACTCATATGTTTAATATTCTGTCAATTCCCTGAATTTCCATACATTTTAGTTTCTTTATTATGGCTAAATTTCTTATACAAGTACTGCAATTCTTTGACTTACGGCAGTCATTGTCTTGTCTTTGGTGGGGAATGTGATTTTATTCTTGTATGCTTACACAGTGAGGGGGTATGCAGTAGTGTAGTTGGTTGAGGCACTATGCTACAAACCGGAAGGTCGTGGGATCGGATCCTGATGAGGTCATTGGATTTCTTCAGTTGATGTAATCCTTCCAGCTGCACTATGGCCCTGGGGTCAATTCAGCCTCTAACATAAATGAGTACCAGGAATATTCCTGGGGGTAAAGGTCGGCCAGTGCTTAAGGCTGACAACCTCACTGCTATCTGTGAGCTGATTATGTAGAAAATGTGAGAGCCTCAACTTCTCACAACCCTATGGGCCTCCACAGCCTGTTACAGGGATACCTTTACTTACTTTGTTTACTTACAGTGAAACCCCCCATTAAACGCTTCTTTTGGGATCAGTGAATTTCAACAGCAAACAGGAAAATGTTAAATTGAGGCAATTTAGTACTGAGATCAACTTGGAACTTTTGAAACTGAACATCAGTTTAAGGGTCATCAAATGGGGGTTCCACTGTATTTTGATTCATTCATTCCTGTTTGTTGTTTATGATATATAAATATGTCATATATACATTACTAGGCAGTTCACTTGTAAAACTTTGGTAATACCCTCTGTGATGAGTATTTTGATCTATGTTACATGCGGAAGAAAGAGATGTAATTTCTTTTTTGCAATATTTCTTACATTATTAAAATATACTGAGTAATTCTTTGTATCTTATGAAACAACTCTGCAGATCATTTGTAGGGTTTCAGAATTCTGTAAGGTGAGATAATTTTACATATTCTTTACCTTTACTGAACATAGTGGTTTGATAGGTAGCATTTTTTTTTCATAATTGGGAGGTTCCACGTTCAAATCTCAGCTTAGAGACCAACTATCCTGACAGGTTCTTTGTGGAGATTGTCAGTCCCCCCGGGCATGTGCCTGAATAGGACAGTTCTTCAGACTGGTGCCACCTTCATCCTTCCACATCCTTTCCAATTTATTATTCTCTGGCATACTCTCATTTGACACTGTGTAGTCTGAGCTACAGATGTGAATTGTTAAACCAAAAAAAAATGGATCTTGTACTTGCTGCATTGCATGTCCGGATCATATAGCATTTTAGATACGTACATCTTCATGGTGACTGTTACAAACTGCACTGACAACTGTGTCCCTCATAAGGGCCAATCTTTTGCTTTTGCTTTTCCTGTTGACCAGTACCACTGATCTGAGGGACTACCTTTCTTACAGCCTCACCACACTTTGGTGCCTGAAGATGGAAGCAGTAAGTTCCTATGAAACGTTAATGTCTATCTGCAGTACCGCTTGAAGCCACAGCTTCAGTATGCTCTGTATCAGAGTGTGAATATCAGGATAACATCCTTCTTTGATTGCAAGCCTAAAACAATTGAGTTGATTTTATTGGGAGCCGCAGCAGGCAGAAGTATGAATAAGAACATGTCATGAAGCCAAAATTAACAATAAAATCATGATACTAGGTAATAAATAATTTGGAAATATCTTCTTCGTGAACAAATTCCATCAACTGTCAATCCAAGAATTAGTCTTTCCATTACTGTCATTGACGTTACTTCTCTGCAGTCTTTCTCCACGCTTCTCTTCCAATTTTTGGACAGTCACATTTGTTCTCCATCATGACTTAGGGCCTGCAGTATTCTCTTGACAAGATGCAGAAATGTAAATACTCTATGACAATAAAAATATAGCATTCACAAACTTGGGAGAAAAATCAATTCAGAGAACAAGCTGGAAAAAATGCTGCCACTTTGGTGAATGCACATACATTTATTTTGGAAATGGCACTGTTACACTTGTTTGCAGACTGTGACTCAGAACACACATGTTCCAGTGATATGACCTTTGGGCTCTAATTCCATGCAGCTTCACCTTCTGAAGAATTTCCCAACATACACAAGAGCCGACCAATGGTCCCTATCCTGAGCCAGATGAATGACATACACACCACTCCATCATATTTCTCTGAGATCCATTGTAATAATATTCACCCATCTATGTTTTCGCCTTCCTAGCAGTCTCTTTCTGTCAGGCTTTGCCACAAAAAAAAAAAAAACCTTTATGCAGTAGTCTTTTCTCTCATGCGTGCTAATCATTCTAATTATATTTGGTGAAAAGTACAAGTTATGAAGTTCCCCAATATGCAGTTTTCTCCATCCATTTTGGGTCCAAATATTCTCAGCACCCTCAGTATGTTCTTCCCATGATGTCAGAGACCAAGTTTCACACTAAAAAAACTAGAAGTAAAATTATGCTTTTGTAAATTCTAACTTTTTATGTTTCTAGACAGCATATGAGAAGACAGAAGGTTCTGTTCTTGATTTCCCCCTGAATCAAATTTTGATTTGTTACTGTTGTTCCCAAATATTTGAACTGTGCTATGTAGCACGTCCACAAAGTAGGTTTCCCACTCGTCCCACAGCTAGCAAACCTTATATTGCGCAAAGTGACTGCGCGTATGTGATAGAGCAATGACGTAGCATGGCGCATGCATGCTGAGCGTTACTGTGAAACACTGCAGAAATTGCGGCGGGCCATTCAGAACAAGTGGCGCGGGAAGCTTAGTGCTGGTATTGTCTTCCTGCACGATAACGGTAGGCCGTACACGGCTTGATGGACAGCAAGTCTCCTGCAGGAGTTCAGCTGGGAGGTGTTTATAATTATCCACCCTACAGCCCGGACCTCGCTCCCAGTGATTTCCATCTTTTCCTACACCTCAAAAAATTCCTGTCCAGTGAGCGTCAGCATTTTGAGAATGATAGAGAGGTGGAGATGGTTGTCACGCAGTGGTTCCAATCCCAGGTGGCAGACTTCTATGACACAGGTATTCAAAAGTTGGTCCCACGGTATGACAAATGTCTCAGTTCCGGTGGCGATTATGTTGAAAAATAGCTGAACACTTGCTGTATCTGTTGCAATAAATATTTCCATGAAATTGTGTTTTGTTTCTGTAAATGACCCCAGGGAAACTTACTTTGTGGATGAGCCTCGTACTTTTTCAAGGGATCTGCCTTCACAGGGTGGCATAGTTGGTTGAGGCAGTATGTTACAAGCTGGGAGGTTGTGGGTTCGGTTCCTGTTGAGGACAATGGATTTTTCAATTTACCTAATTGTTCCAGCCGCACTATGGCCCTGGGTTTGACACAGCCTCTAACAGAAATTAGTACCAGAAATCTTCCTGGGGTTTATGGGTGGCCAGCGCACAAGGCTGGCAACCTCACCTGCCGACTGTCTTGAAAATGTGGGAACCTTACAAATCTATGGACCTCCATAGATCCTCTCTAAGTGTATCCTCTATTTTCCTTTCAATTCTTCTTTTAAGTATCTTTGCTGTATGTGCCATAAGGCTTATTGTGCGATGGTTGCTGCATTTTGTAGATTTTGTCTTTTTCTTTAAGGCAATCATTGTCACTTCTGTAAAGTCCTGGGGCCACTCCCCAGTTTCATACATGGTGTTCATTAGTTTTGTCAGTGTTTTCAAACCACCTTCTCCCAGTAACTTAAGCACATCTCCAGGTACATCCGTTTCATTCCTTATGCACTGTTGTTACATTTAGTGTATTCTTTGTTTATTTCACTATGCTTTCAGTTGTTAAGATTGTGTACTGTTGACATACCTATTTTTTACTCTATATTGTGGGCATTCAGTGCAAAAACCACATAACTACATATATTTTTTTCCCCCCCAGGTATACCAAACTGGCATTCCATAAAGCTGATGCTTGTATATATAATACATACTGTACTACCTTACACAGCCAAGACATTATAATGTGTAAAGAATTATGTACAAGGATTGGCTGTGTAAGGTAGTACAGTATGCATTATATATACAAAAACATGTGATCAGATTAAATATTCACATTACTGCCACCCCACCCACATTCATTCATTCACTCTCTGACCCCAGTATAGCACTCATGTCAAATTAGATTCTAAAAAACACAGATGAATGACTGAAGAAGTGTTGCTTGGAAAAAACTACAGAAAACAAAAACAAGCACAAACTATTTTCTGATCATTGAATACTTCACACCATTTTGCTCCTTGAGGCATAAGATGAACTGTTTCTCAGTACAATTCCTTGGTGTCTTACGTTCTACCCAGTTGTTCCTGCACCAGTGGCACTTCCAACTGGCTGTGTTCCATTCTGTTGACTCTGGGTGAGCTGTGGCTGGGGACGCAACAGGGCCCTTCCCTGTAAATGTTTGTTTTTAATTCGTTCCAGTTCATTGACTCTACTGCGAACATGTTCTAATCGATGCCATGCCATTTGGAGAACCTTCTGTGAAGCATAACCAGAGCCTTCATGAGGCTGACCTGTAAAAATATAGTAACAGCTAATGCATTACAAACCACATTACTGGTATGTGAATTTTGATAAATGAAAGGCAACATGGTTAAATCAAAGCTGAATGAAAAGGTGAGAAAGCATAAATAATTTGGCACAGTGGGATTAATATCTGGGAGTCAGTGACAGTATCAAATCAAAATGTGATTCAGGAGGAAGTGAATTCAGGTAGTGCTTGCTACCATTCAGTTCAGAACCTTTTGTCTTCTCATCTGCTGTCTAAAAACATAAAAATCAGAATATACAAAACTATAATTTTGCCTGTGGTTCTGTATGGGTGTGAAACTTAGTCTCTGACATTAAATGAGGAACATAGACTGAGGATGTTGAGGAGAATATTTGGACCGAAGAGAGATGAAGTGACAGGAGGTTGGAGAAAACTGCATAATGAGGAGCTTCACAACTTGTATGCTTCGCCAAGTATGATTAGAATGATAAGTCAAGAAGGGTGAGATGGGGCAGGACATGTAGTATGAGTGGGTTAGAAGAGGAATGCATATTGGTTGGAAATCCAGAAGGAAAGAGACCACTGAGAAGACCAAAATGTTGGTGGGTCGATAATATTAAAATGGATCTTAAGATAGATAGGATAAGGTGGTATGGACTGGATTGATCTCGCTCAGGATAGGGAGCAGTGGAGGGGTCGTCTGAATACAGTAATGAACTTTCGGGTTCCATAAAATGCTTGGAAGTTCTTGAGTAGTTGCACAAATAGCAGCCTCCCAAGAAGGGCTCAGCTCTATGGAGTGGATAGCTACATCCAATGCAAAAGAGGAATACAAAGCATTATACATAAACAAAATGAAGTCTCTCACTCTGTGACCAGCCATGTCAAAAATCAAGCTGCCAACTTAATGAAGTTGGTTTCAGTCAGTCATACAGTTCATATGCACCAACTGCACATTCCTTTCTGTTATATATAGCCTGTGACCTGATTGTATGATACAATGGTACTTATTCCAGTTTTATAATATTGTGACATGTTGACCCCTACCTCCCCAGCGGTACGTGGCGGTAACGTAACGCTCGCGTTCTTACGGTAATAGGCGAGTTCCCGCCCCGCC